>NW_020200931.1:15685-17040 GCF_001531365.2 Cynara cardunculus var. scolymus
CCATAGAGATAGTGTCTCCAGATTTTGAGTGCGAATACCACTGCTCCAAGTTCCAGGTCATGGGTGGTGTAATTCTTTTCATGGACTTTTAGTTGCCTCAACGCATACGCAATAACTTTGTCCTTCTGCATCAATACGCACCCCAGTCCTTGATGCGAGGCGTCGCAGTACACCACAAAGTTATCCATTCCCTCTAGTAATCCTATAATCGGCGCATTACACAACTTGTGCTTAAGTGTCTGAAATGCTTCTTCCTGCTTCTCGCCCCAAATAAATTTCTTATCTTTCTGCGTTAGGGTCGTTAGTGGTTGCGTGATCTTGGAGAAGTTTGCAATGAATCGCCTATAATAACCTGCCAAACCAAGAAATTGACGAATCTTCGTTGGTGTCTTTGGGGCTTCCCACTTCTTGATAGCCTCGATCTTAGCTGGATCTACATGGATTCCCTTCTCATGGACTACATGGCCCAGAAAATGCACTTCACGAATCCAAAATTTGCATTTGGAAAGTTTGGCGTACAACTTTTCCTTCTTGAGCAATTCTAGGATCAACCTTAAATGTTGTTCATGCTCCTTCTTATCTCGTGAGTAAATCAATATATCGTCTATAAACACTATCACGAACTTATCTAGGTACGGTCGGCAAACTCTGTTCATCAAATCCATGAAGACTGCTGGAGCGTTTGTTAATCCAAAATGCATGACTAGAAACTCGTAATGACCGTATCGAGTCCTAAACGCCGTCTTAGCAATGTCTTCTTCGCGAACTCTCATCTGGTGATATCCTGAACGAAGATCGATCTTTGAGGAGTACGTAGCACCTTGTAGTTGATCAAACAAGTCGTCGATTCGAGGGAGGGGGTAACGGTTTTTTATGGTCAGCTTGTTGAGTTCTCTATAATCAATGCACATCCGGAAAGATCCATCCTTCTTTTTGACAAATAGAACCAGATCTCCCCAGGGTGAAGAGCTAGGCCTGATGAATCCTTTATCGAGCAGCTCCTGTAGTTGTTCTGATAATTCCTGCATCTCCGATGGTGCTAATCGGTRAGGCGACTTTGCCACGGGTGCAGCTCCAGGAACTAAATCAATATGAAACTCTACTTGTCTGTGAAGGGGTAATCCAGGTAATTCATCTGGAAATACCTCAAGAAAATCTCGCACTATCGGGAGATCCTGAATACGCTTCTCTTTGATCTCTCTATCCACAACATGTGCCAAGAATGCAACGCAATTTTCCTCATGTAATTTCGCATTTTCATACATGTCACTATTTTAAGATCCCTCCTTGGTTTCTCTCCGTGTACTTCGAGTATTCTTCCTTCTGATAGTGGTATACGAATCTTCTTTTCAGCA
>NW_020200931.1:19790-21846 GCF_001531365.2 Cynara cardunculus var. scolymus
ATAGTGTATAAACAACACAACCATACAATCTAAAACATAAATACATCATAACCAAAGTTTACAATCCCAAATACAAGTTTGCAAAATAAACACAAGAAATTTTGAAATCGATGATTGTGACACGGCTTCTAATAAGTGTCACCATGAGTCTTTCTTACCCTGAAAAAGCACGCCAAAACAAGTGTCAACTACAAGAGTTGGTGAGTTCACAGGTTTTATATGCACAAAATGATTTCAAATGCAGCAATCTCAATTATAAATTTATGAGCAATATCTTAAAAAAAAAAACGTCATACACATGATATAAATTTGTTGAGCCACTACTAAACCTAAACAACTTTCACCGCCCCACGAACTACCTCATAGGTTGTAGCGAACCACATGTGTAGAGCATACTTACGAACTACCTCAGCGATGGGACTAAACCCCACATGTGTAGAACTCATGCCGGACTACCTCAACGGTGGGACTAAACCTCACATGTGTAGAACTCCTACCGGACTACCTCAGCGGTGACCACTTCGTGTCACATGTGTAGAGCAAATTTTAATGACCAAGTGCACCCCTAATCGTCTGTAAAAAGGGTGGGTATAACAACCAAATAGCGCTATCCACTAGAATCATAGGCTCAAAATGAGTTAATAGTAGTGTGGACAAACGGGGACTTTTAAACTCAACATACCATCAATAGTGTACACATTTAATTGCTCATAACAAGATTCATATATCAATATAAATCTATCAAACATTTCTTTAATCATGTTTTTCACCCCAAAACGCTAAAATAGTAAAAAGAGACTGTGAAAACTCACTTTTGTTGTAGAGTTTCGCAAGAAAAAGAGATACAATCCGAACACCGCACTAGTTCAACGATTCCTTATCAATAGGAATATCCAAAACCATCACTAATTGATTTATCACTACCTATGGGGTTTAATAAATCCTAAGTCCATATTTGTCTACTTATGTCCCATAATATTATCCATGGTCCAAATATACATAATGTCCATATGCTCATCAATGAATTAATTTATACCGGAATTGATGCTATAATCCAATAAAAGATCAAATTTTACAAAATCAACCAATCCCAAAATCTTGATCATGGACAGAAACTTATGATACTTCAAGATGATCAAAATAAAGAGACTTCAAAAATGAGATAATTTCCCATCTTTTTACATGGGTTATAGTACTGAGTTATAGTCATCTTGACCAAATTTCATGTATTTTGGGCATTAAATGATGATTCAAATAATTTATGCAATACAACTTATCACAACTGAAATGGCAGATTACACCATGTTAGTAAAACACTCATTAAAAGAGTTCTACTAAGTGTTCTGCAGAAATTCAAGTTGGATTGAAAACCTAACACTTATACGAAACTTTTAAACTAAGAATCACTCATTTTGGATGAGTTGAGAGGGAGATATGACACCTTAAAGTCACATGCACACATCTGTCATTAGTTGACAGATTGCACACTTAACCTAAATTGGTTCATGCCCCAAAACATAATATTTTTGAGTGAAATTGGCTTCAAATGAATCCTAATTCATAAAAGAACATTTTAGAAGAAGAATCATACATTAAGAACAAGTAAGTAGAAAGATATTAGCATTCAAAGTAAGAGTTACCTACTGGTGGTTTCACAGTTTGCACACCTATAGTGTTTTAGGTGCTTGGAGATCAAAACTCCATAATTTCTTGTGATTTCACTTGAAAGTAGGAGATAACCCATAAATTTAAATCTCAAAAGAAGAATCATCCTTTTTCATCGAGTTTTGAAAGAGATATGGTCGATGGAACATACATATACAAATCTGTCAGAATCGGACAGATTGCATGTTYATCTTATTTTGAGTAATTAAAACCTCAAATCACCATAATATTGAATTAAATCGGTGGCATTTGAAATATAACTCATTAAACTAACATCCAGAAGAAAAATCAACAATTTTGAATGATTATCTAGAGAGTTATGGCTGTTCAAAGTAGGGTTTACCTACTGAAAAACTCTCAGATGCACATATATAATGTTTTGAGTATTTGG
>NW_020200931.1:22439-49766 GCF_001531365.2 Cynara cardunculus var. scolymus
GAGGAAGAGAAAATGGGGAATAATGAAGAAATAAAGCTACTTATATGTAGAATAAGGGAGCGAGAGAGGGGGAAAAAGGGGCCGGCCATAAGGCCCAACCCAACTCAAAATAAATTTGTTTTTTATAAAAACAAAGCCCAAAATGCATAAAATGTCATTTTCTCAATTTTGACATTTTTCTTCGAATTAAAAGCCCAAAATGACTAAATTTATTTAAATAGAAAGGTTTTATATTTAAAATACTAAAATTTAATGTTTTATATATATTGGGTATGTATTAGAGCATATGGTACTGTATAGGACGTTTCAGATAATTTCGGGTCGGAACCGGACTTTCTAAGCAACTGCCGGAATCTCTAGAAATTTTTCGACCAAACTAACCTAACTAATTCCTAATCTTATAAATTATCTTCAGTAACACTAATACAAACTTAATAAGAGCTAACCTGGGAGTTCGAATTTGACGGCTGTCACATGAAGTAACATAAACAATACCACTATTCAAATATTATAATATATTTCATATATCTACTATTTTTCTTTTGTTATTTAATGATTTTCAATCTATCATTTCCCCCATCAATGTGAATAACGAAAACAACACCACAATTGAATATTTTTAATACTTAAATCTCATAATACTACTTTATGCTCTACAATCTTCTATGTATACATATATAGATATAGATCTTTACATAGAAAGATCCCTCCAAAAAGTACATTATAAGCTAAAGTTGTCACTATTGATATTTTATCAACATTATGCCATTGTATATTTAATTAAATAATTTGTGTGTGTGTGTGTATATATATATATATATATATTTTTTTTTGCAAAAGAAGGGTCGGTCAAAAAATATATTTTAGCCAATTTATTTTGTATGGTTAACATTTTTTTTGCTAAATAGGGGTTGACCAAAATGAGTCAACCCATGAGCTCGGAGGGTCGGACAAAATAAACACACAACATGAGTTTAGAGGACCAGTCAAGAGGAGCCAACCTCATGAGTTGCTACAAAGACATCTCAACTTCCCTTCTTATACCCACCATTCATTGTAAATCTTTTATATCTCCATCAATGTGAGATATACATAACTCAACCACAATTCAAGAAATGAAGAATACTCACTTCTTAGGATGTCACCTCATCCCTTGTAAGTTTTACTCCAATTGGTTTTGCCATCTGGTTGACTTTGATTTCAACCATGGTTTTTCATTACTATAATTTTCATTGTTTGAATGGAAATGGTTTTGATTTCAACCATGCCTATACATTTGAAAGACATCTTTCATACTTTTGTATACATGTAGAAAAATGTTCATAATTATAAGTTTTACCATTTGATTGCCTTTGATAGATTTTAACCATCGTTTTTCATAACTATATTTTTTATCGTTTGGTTGGGATTGGTTTTGATTCCAACCCACGACTATATATTTCAAAGACATATTTCATTTTCCAATCTACCATTTTCCTACCATCATGGAACAATCAAAACATACCATATTTCAATATTTGAGAATACTCAAATCTTGTAATGTTATCTTACAATACTTGGTTAATCTTTTAATAAGATTTGTTTTATATAATAAACGTTGTTTTGCAAAAATAGGGCCATAAAAATAAGATAACTCATGAGTGAAATGTAAAACCCAAAATTTTAAATATATAAAAATAATATTATATGAGTCTTTAAATATATATTTTTTATTAAATTTATTTGAAGTGTTAAAATATTTATGTGATTAATTGAAAGAAATAATTATCAAAATCTTAAAATTAGAAATGACCAAAATTGAAATAGAATGTTGATTTAGGGGTAAAAAGTGTAAGGGGCCGTTTACCAATTTTTTTTGTTAAGTGCTGATTGGGTAAGAGGTTTGACTGTGGTAAGAAGTCTGACTGGAGTAAGTGCAGATTGGATTTTCTTGTTTACCAAACATTTTGTATTAAGTGCTGATTGAGTAAAAATGACCATTATATCCCTCTTTCTGGAGTAAGTGCTGATTGAAAATTATTGTTTACCATATGTATTGTATTAAGTGATAACATAAAATATTATTTATCAAATTTTTTAAATATAATTTCAAATTCTTTTTTGCTTACGAAAACATATTGATACTCAATATATTAACATATTACATATTTTCATAATTTAGAACAAAATATCAAATTTTCTAAATCACGTCATTCAAAATATAAAAAAGTTAAATTTGATCTTAATATGCAAACCTATGGCAGCCATACCACCCATACCCATCACTTTTCACCCACCTACAAATATTGTCACATCGTTTTTCACCCTCCTACAAATATTGTCATATCTCTTCATCCCACCAAATCCTTTCACTTTTCTATGCAAACCTCTTAAGAGTGCAATTCCATCACTACAATAACTCATTATCTTGAGCTTCACCCTCCTACAAATATTGTCAGCCTATGCATAAACAATATTATCTCTTCATCCCACCAAATCCTTTTACTTTTCTATACATATATTTTCAACAAATCCTTTTCACTTTTCTCCTACAAAGTTTCACCCTTTCAATTTTACTTTTTTACTCCATCACCTATCTGCTTACAAGAACCTTGAGGTCTTTCTCTCTCTCTCTCTCTCTCTCTCTCTCTCTCTCTCTCTCTCTCTCACACACACTCATGCACACATCAAAATGCTGGAAATTGCTATCATCAATTCAATCATAACTCTTGGTGGTCTTGGGTATTAAAAACCCATATTAAAGGGTATATATGCAATGCATGAAGGATGTCTGTTGGTGTTTATTTACATATTTTAATAGGTTTGTTTGCATTTCTTATTTTAATGTCTTTGAGGTGTACAGAAACAGAAGCAGCAAGTGATGGAAGTGCTTCAACTGGCTTTGAGATGTACAGAAACAGAAGCAAGCAGAAGACACACCTGTTTAACGGTTTTTAGGGTTTTAGAGGGTGAGAGTAGATAAAATATACTCCCCTCTTACCCCAGTAAGATTCCTTTTTTTTGCTGACCCCAGTAAGAGGACGGTCAGAGGTATGATTTCTGATTGCTGATTTTGTTTTTAGGTAAACACTTTTACCTCTTACCCGGGTAAGCATCTCTTAATGGGTAAGATGTGGTAAGAGGTTAGTAAACGGGGCCTAAGTCTTATTAAAGTAGTGAGAGCAGGGGGGGCTGGTGGTAAATATCAGAAAGTTCAGGGGGGTGAATGTCAACTTTTTCAAAGATGAGGGACCTGTTTTGCCAACAGTACATGTCTGTTTGGAGAAAACGACCCCTCAACCAAAAACTTGCGATGTGGTCCGATTTCATCAACTAATAAACCAAAACTCTTGCATATAAATGTAGAGCACTGACTTAGAATCGTTTTGGTTCAAATAGTTTAGAAAATAAGTAAATATTGAGAGAGAGAAAGATGAGTTTGAAGTTCAAGTTGAAAATCTCGGTTTTTCACCGATTTTAGGTGAGATTCTTAACTAAATCTAATGGTTTTTATGTCTATGACTTCGTTTTTAAGTACTCTACTAAGCCCAGTAGCCTCATATCTCATATTTGGTTTTAGATGGTTCAATTTTATGTTTTTAAGTGGTTGAGTTTTAGTTATAAAAACAAAAGTTTAAATGAGAAAATGAAACTTATTTCTTGACAAAAATATATGTTATTTATGTCCAAATGTTGGTAAAAATATTACCAAGATTTTGGTGTAAAAAGAACGAAGAAAAAAGATCAAGAAATGAACCATTTTCGAGTTTAAAACTCTAAAAATCGTGCAACCATGACTGTTGGTGTGACCGGGTCGGGAGACGGATCGGACAGACCTGACCCACGTCCGTTTACCTAATAAATATGGGAATAAGAGCACTAAGGACAGGATTCAAACCCACGACCTCAATCTGGAAGCTTTGATGCGTTAACCAGTGAGTCAACCATGAGTTTTGTTACTTTTATACACTTATATTATTAATATGCACTAAACATTTAAGTTTCAGAAATTAGCATTTAACCCCCTGAAGTTCCAAAAAATAATTTTGTTTATAATAACTTTATGAAACTCTCATCAAGTTTTATTTGGATTATGTAAAATGCAAACTTTGACCCAATTTTGATTATTTATCTCATTTAGTTACCAAAATGACCCTATAAATGGAAAATCGGTATTTTAGCAATACTTTACGTATTTGCTTCCAAAATTTACCAAAATAACCATATATCTTGAAGATTAGTCTATGAGCTTCATTTTCATATTATTATTTTTATAAAATTATCAAAACGACCATATATTTGAAAATCGGAATTATAGTAATACTTTACATATTTGCTTTATAAAATTACCAAAATGACCTTATGTCTAGGGATTGGTAACTAATGTGGTGTTTGGTTCACATAATGTTTTTGGATGGAATGAAATCTGTTAAAAGAATTTGACTTTGAAGGAATTGGAATGGAATGTTGTCAGGTTTGACCACCTGTTTGGTTGATAGACATTGGAATGGAATCTGTTAAAGAATTGGAATATGTCTGTTTGGTTCATAGAATTTAACTTTAGAATTGTAATAAAATATTGGTAAATGACCAAAATGCCCTTTTTTGAAAATTTTAATTTTTTAAAATTAAAATACTTTAATAAAATAATTATTTAATATGTAAAAAAATATAAAATACACAACCCAAATATAATAATAAGCCAAACAACGTTACTAAATCAACGGTAGTTCAGATCGGTGGTGGCCCACAGTGGTTTAGATGGTCGTGGTCTGCAGTAATTCAGATCGATGGTGGTCCGTAGTGGTTCAGATGGAGGTGGTCAGCAGTGGTTCAGATAGGCAGTGGCGGCGGTGGTTATTCAAATCGGTGGTGGGTCGGCGATGTCCGACGGTGATTCAGATAGACGGTAGTCGTCGGTGGTTTGGCAGTGATATAGATCGATGGTGGTCCGTTGTGGTTCAGGTGACGATGGTCAGATGTGGTTCAGATCGGCGATGGATCATATCATTGATGGTCAATAGTGGTTTAGATCGACAGTGCTTTAGATTGGTAGTAGTTGGCGGTGGTTTAGATCGATGGTGGTTCAGATGGCGGTTATCTGCGGTGGTTCAGATTGGCTCAAAACGGCGGTGGTAGTCGGTGGTGGTGGTCGACGGTGGTTCTGATCGGTGGTAGTCGACGGTGGTCGACGATGGTTCAGATCGATGGTAGTTGGTGGTGGTGGTTCAAATCGGTGGTGGTCCATGATGGTTCAGATGACGGTTATCGACGGTGGTACAGATTGACGGTGAATCTGATCAGTGGTGACTCAGATTGGCGGTGGTGTCAGATCGATGGTAGTCGGTGGTGGTCAGCGGTGGTTCAGATCGGTGGTAGTCGGTGGTGGTGGTCGGTGGTGGTTTAGATCGGTGGTGGTCGATGGTGGTTCAGATCGGTGGTGGTCGCGGTGGTCGATGGTGATTCAGACCGGTGGTAGTCGGTGGTGGTGGTCGACGGTGGTTCAGATCGGTGGTAGTCGGTGGTGGTGGTCGGTGGTGGTTCAGATCGGTGGTGGTGGTCGGCAGTGGTTCAGATCAATAGTGGTCGAGAGGTGGTTGACGATGGTCATATTGAGTTTTATGAGATTATAGTATATTAAGTTAAGGGCATATTTGGTATCATGAAGATAGAGATTCCATTCCATCAAAATACCATATAGTTGCTAAAGAATGTTAAATTCCTTCATTTGTGGAATTTGTGGAATTTTGAAGATTCTTTTCGTGAGAAAAAATGAACCAAACAAAGGAATGGAATTTGATCAATGGAATTCAACATTCCAATTCCATCAGATTCCTCTAAAATCTGCGAACCAAATGCCGCCTAAGTGTTATTTTGAATATAATCCCTATGAAATTACTAAAATGACCCTACAATTTGGAAATCGGTATTTTAGCGATAGTTTACGTATTTGCTTTATAAATTACCGAAATGACCCTATGTCTTGGGATTGGTATCTAAGTTTTATTTTGAATATAATCCTTATGAAATTACCAAAATGACCCTAGAACCTGGAAATCGGTATTTTAACAATACTTTACGTATTCGCCTTATAAATTACTGAAATGACCCTATATATTGGGAATTGGGATCTATGTTTTATTTTGATTATTATCTTATGAAATTATCAAAATGACATCACAATTAGGGAATTGGTATTTTAACAATACTTTGAGTATTGCTTAATAAAATTACCAAAATGCCCCTACGATTTTGGGATTGGACTTTTAAGCATAGCTTTAATATTCGACTTATGAAATATACCAATAATGTTTTTTTTATTAACCTGGATATCCAACCCGCTATGCGAGCCTACTAATCCCAGGGCAACCACCTGCTTTGTAGATAGCCCGGAGTCATAGCATTTGAACTTTCGTGGCCACGAGGGGATTTTTATTCCTCCTTGGATTTGAACCTGTAACCTCCTAGTACTTTTGACCTTTGGAACCAAGCTCAAACCAATCAAACACCACCCTTGTGGTTTATACCAAGAATGTTCTAAATTATGGAATTGGTTAAAGCTATACCTTCAGTATTCGGCTTCTTAAGATTTACCGAAATGCCTCTATATTTGAAAATTTGGTATTCTAAACATTATTTCGAGTATTAATTATGTTGAACTTTAAAGTTATGACATGACTATTATTTATATGGGTGTGACATATTGTCACCGTTTTCATTTCGTTCTTTTCTCGGACGATGCTTTCAAAAGAAATTAAACTATGACTTGTTTTTACCGCCCAATTCTTCTATTATCATATTTTTGTTTCATGGAATTTTATGTTCATGACATGATCGACAAAAGTACGAAAATAGATGTTTTCCGAATATTCTTGGATGGCAACACGCACTTATACCCAACAAAGTAGGTTTTTGGTGTTATGACAAACAACTTTTTGGAGCACAGATGATCCAAAGTGATTAAAGGCAACCCAAAACTAATACTTTCTCCATCGCAAGATATATATCCAACATTTTTTTGTGATTGTTTAAAATAAGTGCCCACATTCATAAATAAATACTTATAATTTACTAAATTTTCAATTTTACCCTTAATTATGATACATGAATATTTGAGCGTTGATGAAATGGTAATCTGGAATAATTATAGATTTCTAAAATTGTGCGTTCATTATTAAGGATATAATTGTCATCTTGTTAATAAAAAGTGTAATAATTATATTCTAAAAAATAGTTTGCATTTTATATTGTAGATGATTATTTTGACATAGAGGAAGTATATACTATCGTCATTGCAGCTTTACCCTAGATGATAAAGGATTTCAAAGTTTATCATGTTTTGTTTGAAGCTTTCAATGTCCGTTGTTAGATTAAGGCACACAACTACGTTCTTTATTGCTTTAGAAAAATATGACATTACTTTCACAAATCTAAAGAAATATCTATATGTACCTCTTGACTTACAAAAGCGACACCTTATGCACGACGGAGCCAACTGTTGCCCATGGTTAGCCCGAGCTAACGCTAGGATTCTAAAAAACAATTTTATATAAGTCAAAAAAACCAAGTCCACTAACTATTGGAATCCCACTTTACTAATAAAAAAATTAGGCTAACCCACTACCACATGGTACCCATTCATGACTGGCCCATTCATTAAAAAATTTGGACAACTCAATACCTTATGATTATGATTCATCGTTCACGCAATAGTTGAGAGGGCATTTTTAGCCATGAATATCGTGAACAATGGGTTGCACAATAAATGGGAGATCAATGGATGAACGATAACTTGGTTGCCTATATTGAAAACATTGTGTTTGTGGACGTTGATAATGAAATTATTATCGACATGTTTCAGAAAATGAAAAATCTTCAAGAGCATGTGTACCTTTGGATTGAACGTTGTTATCAATAAAATATCTTTGATATATTTATTTTTCGTTAAATTGAAGAGGATCACCTCAATTGATTTTTCTGGCTCTGCCCCCAACTTTAACTACTTAACACCACCACATAGTGAGCAATCAGGCAATAGTTGAAGTCCTAATGAGACAAGGCGAGTCCCCATATCTTTTAGCATGATAGGTAAGGAGGCAGATATACTTACAAAATGAACAAGAGATATGGGGTTTGACTTCAGATACTACCACCTACTTTGAGACACAATTTGTCTTCCATAATGATTATGGGACCCATATAATAAGAAAGCCTTAGATGATAATACCATACATTTTTTGCAGGATAAGGACAATACACTAGGGTCCAAGAATAGATATTTTATGTCAACACAGAAAATGTTGCACAAATAAAGAACCTATCAATGTATTTGTTAGTCAAACCTGGAGGAGAAATACTCCATAGATTTAAAACGTATGTGTTGGCTAATATGATAGAATGCAAAATTTGATACAACTACGGAAAAACAGCAAATCAGTCCAAAAACTTCCGAATTTGTGGCGATATTTTGAGTACTAAACTCTATTTGTTGATAAGTTGGTGGCTTGAGGACTGAGGAGATCTATTGATTAGCTTGGGCTCATATGCCTAAATAGTCTCGAAATTCAATAGATGTTACTTTCAAACTGTCCTTTTGTGTTGCCTCAATAATAGGATGGTGGGCATCCAGAAAGGAGGTCACAGGTTCAAGCCCGCGCACTGCCACTTCTTGCTGACTCGCAGTAATTTTCCTCTATAATGACCATTGGGAAAAGTGTGGTGGGACCGAGGGAGCATTCTAGAGGGTGGCATATACCCACTCTTACTATTGAATGCAATAAAGACATACAATTAAGAAGATGGATTGGGTAGGTATATCAAGAAAAATCATGGTTAAAATAACTCGTTATGGTATCGAGGTTTGGGTTTGCTGCCACGTTAACCCTTGTCAATCCACTCTAAGGCTTGACTTTGTTGTAACATGTTATGGCACAATGCATTATTTTGTAAGACATGTGTTTTTATTACTTTTTTTGAACATATAATTTGGGGATAAATGATAACCATGTACGACACCTAAGACTTGAATAGACATTAAAAGAAAACATAAAACCTAAAACACTAAATAGGCAAATCATTACTCTCATTCCCATACATAGGGAGTCGAACATGAGTTCTTTGAAGATTGAGAAAAAAAATATTGAATAGAGACTCTAAGAAAGATTCAATCCCGATTTTGCACTCTCAATATCATTATCTTATAAGCTTGATATATTTGACATAAATGGTTCCTTTTTAGTTCTATAAATTTTAATGAATTTAAATTGTTTTATAGTATTATTCAAAACACTAACAAACAAGTGTGTGTATATATATTATATATACACACATATACATACATACATACATAAATGTATGCTTCTTGTGCTTTTTGGCACGCCTTGAAAAAAGCCGTGGCCTCGCTGTAACTTGTAAGGCTTGAAGTTTGGTCTCGTCGCCACGTCATGCCACGCCAGGCAACACGTCATTTAGAACCTTGAGAAAAATTAGGGGTTATTTGTCTTTTTTTTCCTTCCTATTAAGACTTGTCTGGAATTGAGGTTGAATGTGAACAAATACATGATGATGACTTATCCAATTCAACCATTTTCAATGATATCTTAAAAAATTAAACAAAAAACAAGCACGACTTAAATGCCTTATCGAACAAAGAACAAAAAGACCCCTTTGGGATGGCTACAAGATAGAGGGTTCTACTATTTGTGTTGATCATCTCTCTCATTGATTTGATGATAATCCCTTTTACCTTTCGAAGTATTATTGTTTCTGTTCCAGCGATCATCACTGAGTCTATTCAGTAATCGCTGAAACACACATTGTAATTCTACAGCGACAACGATGCTTCAAGAATACAAAACTCACACCAAAGAACCTTCAGTGAATGTCGAAGACTGAAACTGAAGATTAGTGATTGGCGCGTTCGTGATCTAAAGCGGTATTCAGTGATTACAATCTGGTCAACATATGTGTGAAGACTGCACAAGCCTCAGTGAATGCTAAAGAGACCTCCAACGTTATTCCAGCATTCAACGATCAAATGAAGCTTGTCATGCACGATTGTTTTTGTCTTGTCATTCCATACACAAAGGACAAAGTCATACCCTTTCAAGAGTATAGTACTGCACGGAGCCGACTAGTCGACTCTAGTGCCCATCAACTCCACGAAATGATATCTGCTCATGAATAGACAAATGTACTATTCACTGTTGCTAAGGACAAACTTTCCTCATAAAGCTTGACGCGTGTTCCAACCCTTCTAATTTGCATTTAATGCAATGGGTATAAATAACTGAGTGCTCTCTCCATGCACTACACATCTATCTACAGAACACATACGCTTATCTTCAAGCAAGTTGGAATTTCTCTCAAAATTCTAAAGTTCTTACCCAAGAAGAACATCTTTCTATCATTATCTTTTCAACAAATTTCTTTTATTTGCTAAGTATATTTGTGTGTAATCTTAGATTGCTTTAGATAGATTATCTTTACCTTTTCTATTTCTGCAAACAATCAGCAAAAAATTTCTATTGATCATTCTTTATCAATATATATTTTCAAATAAGAAAGTTTTTTGTGTTTGTATTCATCCCCCCCTTCTACAAACTGTTCCTCTAAACTTTTGTAGACCTAGCTGGGACCAACAATTTGTATATTGTTTAGATAAACAATTGACACGTAAAGGAGCATCGACCTCGATAGGTCTAGAGAGTAAAGACGGAAAGTTCCCATACCCAAGGTGCCAAGTACTCCATATGAACTTTTAATGAAGTCAACACAAATGAGAGGCGCTTTATAAAGACTACTGAAAAATCTAAACTTCTCTAAGCATCGAATAATCGTCTCAGAACTTAGGAAGAGACCACCTAAGGTGGGTTCTGAAAGGAATGAGATGTATACATACCTGATCTCCAACCTAGAGAGTAGAGAGGTCGTTTTCATGAAGACCCCAACTTGTGCATAGTGTATAAAAATTGCGTGAAAAGAACATAACGATAAAGAAGAACTTAAAAAGAAGAAATGTAGGGTTAAGATTTGGAAAACGAGTTAGAAGTCCAACCAAAAATCAAAGAGAGAGATCGAAAACATAATCAAGGTAGGTAGGTCTACAAAATCCTAATTTAACCTTAGATTCAGGGGTCTAACTGTCGGCTCACTAACCCAATCCTCTTGCTCTCTAGATCCCTTTCTCCGATCTACACTAGCTATAAATACCTCACACCTAGTTTGCTACCCTAATCTTGTGGGAAATTAAGACCTTTAAATGAATCCCACAATCTAAAGATTCAAAGGCACAACATATAAAGAAGCAATTGTGAAAAGGTGTTACCATAGTGGCTCGGGATATCCATGACGCAAAACTTGAACCCAAGCTTGGTACCACAACCTCGGATAATGAGATCTGCTACAAGCAAAATGCCTTGGTGCAAAATTCATAATTCAACACAAGTTAATAGGCATATGATACTAGAAAATAAAGTACAACAAATGAATATTGCAAAGCTAGAAATAAGTGCACTTATAGTAAACTATGAACTATAAAACCAAACCAAACCAAACATACCAGGACTCAGATAGGGTATGAGGTTACTCCCTCTGCCTCAATTTGTCCCAAACTAAATGTCCACTTTCATAAGTGCCTACTTTCCAATTATACCTATAATTATCAAAGGCAAAATTGTCTTTTAGTTATTTAAAAAGTGTAATAATTACAAATTTCTATAGCTATGTGCCTTTTTTTTATTATGCACATTTATTTCGGGAGAGGAGTATTTGGTTTTGTCCAAGCCTCAAGTTTCACTAGTCTTTGTATAAACAAAGAAAACGAACAAGCAACTAAGAAACAATTGTAAAGAACCAAAAAGTCATTATGTAATGTTTCATTTGCTAAAAAAGCGAAGCCAAGGCAAATAACGAGATATATAGTTTTCTGGTTCATTCAGACTTTTAAATGCATAAATGTATAAATGACTTTCTAAATGCATCATACAACAAATTATATGCGATAAAAAACCAATAATTTTACCCCTTTTCACATATTTTAAAGCATACACCATGTGTGCAGTTGTGTTGAGATATCATGACTATGTGAGATCATCTTCATCGAGTGCCTCTCCATGCTCCAGTGAATTGGCTTCCATTGCAATCAACTCGCCAGTAGGGAGCTTCCGTGCAAGTCTGATTATCTACAACATTGTTATATCAAATGAATCAATAGTAAAAGACCAAATATATTTGTAATACCATACTCGAACAGCGTGGCAATTTCATTTTAATAGCTATAAAATCTATGGTGACAAACTACAATGCCAATTTGTTATACTAGTTCCCACTCCTATGAACATTACTCCCTCAATTCCAAAATAAATATCCGCAAAGAAAAAAATCAACATAGTTTTAGAAATTTGTGATTATTACACGTTTAATTAACCAAATGACAATTTAACCCTAAATAATAGACATAGTAATGAACTTTTCCATCTTATAAATAAGCATAGAGTTGGAAAGTAGACACTTAACTTGGAACAAACTAAAATAAAAATAGAGACATTTGTTTTGGAATGTTGCTAAAAGTTGCAACATTCCTTTTTTAGCAGGCTTCTAATCTTGATTTACCAACTACCATCATTACAACCTTTTGATGCTTATGAAAATAACTCACAAGACTAATGTCGTTTTTATCACCATTGGAGGGTATTAAGTCATTTAGCACAACAAACACTTGAATATAGTCAAGCGCTGCTTATGGGGCAATGGGAGTATCTATTGAATAGAATAAGTACCAATTTTTGTTACTTTTTTCTTATTTTTTGTTGAGAAATTAGAGAAGGCTATGTTGAGAGAATTGCAGGAATATTTTATGATTTGAGACTAGACTTTACAAAATGAGGATATCCAACTATTTATAGGTAATAGTAACAGTAAACTAACTAATTCAATTAAAGCCACATCTAACAAATCTCCACCTTGGCTTTAATTCTAGTACAATTTTTTTTACTTCCAGCTATCAATGTTTAGGAGATCTAAACAATGCCTAAACTTATTCAAAGAAACTGGTTTCATTAGTGCATCAGCTGGATTCATCAGTCTTCACTTTCTTCACTTCAATTCTCCTTTCTGAACATATAAAGTGATAACGAACATCCATGTGTTTCGTTCTCTCAAGATGCACCTGGTCTTTTGCAAGACAAAGGGCACTCAGGCTGTCACAAAAAAACTACAGTCGGATCTTGATAAAACCCAAAATCTCCAAGTAAACCTTTCACCCAAATCCCTTCTTTTGCAGCCTCCATAAGAGCCATATATTCAGCCTCCGTTGTAGACACAACAGATGGCTGTAACGTCGCTTTCCAGCTCACTAAGGCATCTCCAACAGTGAATACATATACCGTTAATGACCTCCGTGTGTCAAGATCAGCTGCGTAATCAGAATCTGAAAATCCAGCCACAATACAATATGTTTTTCCTCCATAAATGAGACCTACATCAATTGTGCCTTTGAGATAACGAAAAATATGTTTCACGACAACCCAATGTTCTTTCCCGGGATTAGCCAGTAACGTGAAACAACATTAACAACATAGAGCTATGTCAGGTCTAGTGTAGACCATGACATACATAAGACTTCCTACAACATTAGAATAAGGAACTTTGCTCATATACTCCACCTCAGCCTCGGTTTGAGGTGCCAAAGCCACTGATAATCTGAAATTTGCCGATGAAGGTGTGCTCACATGCTTTGAAGAAGCCATACCAAATAGAGAAAGTATCTTCAAAATGTAACTTAATAGTTATAAGAAAAGTTTACGTCTAGATCTATCTCGGGTAATCTCCATATTGAGAATCTTTCGAGCAACCCCCCAAATCTTTCATGTCAAACTCAGAATTAAGGAGTCTTTTTAACTTCTTAATTTCAGCCATATCACGAGCCGCTAATAACATATCGTCCACATAAAGTAGGAGATACACATGTGACCAATCAATACTTTTCTTATGATATATATACAACAATCAAAACTTTTCTGCCTTGAGGTAACATTACTAACTCCCAAGTTCTATTCTTGTGAAGGATTCCATCTCTTCACTCATGGTTGTTATCCACACATCAGCCTCCTTCGTTGTGATTGCTTCTTTGTAAGTAGATGGCTCAAAGAACTCCATTTCTTCAGCAACTTGCAGAGTATAGGCCACCATGTCTTCAAAACCATATCGAATTTGCCTACCAACTTGTCTTCGGGGCTTGTCTAATGTTATAGATCGAAATTCAGCAGGTTGGTGCTGATTTTCATGCACAACAGGTTCTGGTTGAGGCGAGTTACTGTGCTGTCCAACAGTATTCTCGTCTTCATCGGGACCATTTAACTCGTACTACACTTGTTCGGACACACTCTCCTCTTGAACACTTGGAGCAGATGAACACCCCACCCCACGTAACACACTCACCTCATCAAAAACTACGTCACGGCTGAGATCACCTTTCTTTTATCAAGAGACCAAATTCTTTATCCCTTTACTCCAATTCCGTATCCCATAAACAACCCCTTCCTTTGATCTTGGTTCCAATTTTCCTTCACTAACATGGTAGCATGAAGGACAACCAAATATTCTTAAGCTCGTGTAATCAGCCGGCTTACCGGACCACATCTCAATAGGAGTTTTACAATCAATTGCCATTGCTGGGGATCTATTCACCAAGTAGTAAACCGTGTTTAAAGCTTCTGCCCAAAAACTTTTATTCAACCCAGCATTTGACAGCACATATATCACTCTTTCCAGCAGCATTTTATTCATCTTTTCAGCTACTCCGTTCTGCTATGAAGTGTGCTCGTTCGATGTCTTACAATTCCTTCATCTTTACAAAACCGATCAAACTCACTCGAATAAAACTCCAATCCGTTGTCCGTTCCCAGACGCTTTACTCTTCCCAACTTGATTTTCAATGAGAACTTTCCAATCTTTAAACTTCTCACATGACTCACTATTACGCTTCATGACGAATACCCAAGTCATCCTAGAGTAGTCGTCAATAATTGAGAGAAAGTAACGACCACCACCAAGTGAAGGAACTTGCGAGGGACCCCAACAATCAGCATGTAGGTAATCTAAAGTTGACTTGGTTGTATGGACAACTTTTGAGAAACTCACTCTACTTTGTTTTCCAAAGATGCAATGCTCACAAAAGCCGAATTCAGCACGTCTATGACCTCCAAGAAGTCCTTTCTTGCTGAAAATTACCATGCCTTTCTCACTAACATGCCCTAGCCTCATGTGTCACAAATGTGTCAAATCTGACTCATTCTCTATAGAATTAATGCCTGGTGCTGCTGATCCAACAACCGTCCTACCTTCCAGCACATACATGGTACCTCTCTTGGCTACTTTCATCACTACTAAAGCACCCTTAATGACCCGAATTACTCCACCCTCACCGGTGTACTTGAAGCCTTTTGAGTCGAACACTCCCAAAGAGATTAAGTTTTTCTTCAACCCGGGTACATGACGAACATCTGTTAGAGTTCTCACAATCCCATCATGCAATTTAATGTTCACCGACCCAATTCCAACAACATTGCACAACATGTCATTTCACATCAAGACATTTTTGGTTGCAATCTTATCATAAGTTTGAAACCAATCGTTATGTGGTATCATGCGAAATGAACACGCGGAATCAAGAATCCATACATCTAACTGACTTTTGCAATCAACCATCGAGAGCACCAAACCAGCCTCCAAACCCGAATCATCTTTTGCTACAACAGCGGATCCTTTTGACTTTCATTTTGGACACTCATTTTTCCAATGACCCGGTTCTTTACAATAGTGGTAACTATCTCTTGGGTTTCCACTTGGACCTCTAGTCTTCGATCTTGATCGGCCTCTAATTTTCCACTTCCTTTTTCCTTTCTCTCGGCCTTTTTCTCTACCTCTTACTCTATCTCCGTTTACCACCGACAAGCCAACCGATTGAATTTCGGAACTACTTCTTGAAGCTTTGTCACAACTTTCGTGAGTGCAAACTTGAACGAACTTCTTCCATTGTAATTGCGTCTCTACCAACAACGAACGAGTTGACAAAATTTTCATATGAAGTGGGCAACGAAACCAATAAGATGAGGGCGACATCCTCATCTTCAATCTTGACTTCAACATTCTTCAAATCCATAAGATTGGAGTTTAATTCGTCAAGATGTTCCTTCAAAGGCATTCCCTCCTTCATTCGTAATGAGAATAACCTTTGCTTTAACAACTTGTTCGTTAAAGACTTGGTCATGTAGAGGCTCTCTAGTTTTTGCCATAAAGACACAACAGTCTCCTCATCGGCAACTTCATAAATCACCTCATCTGCCAAAGACAACAAGATGGCAGAGTGAGCCTTCTCATCTTGTTGTGCAAACTCAAATTCAGCCATCCCTTCAGGCCTTTCACCAGTCAAGGGAATCCAGATGTCTTGTTGTTTTAGGAGAGCTCTCATCTTTATTCTCCATAAGCTGAAGTTGTTCTTTCCTGTAAACTTGTCCATCTTGATCATTTGTGGAGGCATTTTCTGAAAATCTTGAAAGAACTATGGTACAAGATTTAATGTTGAGCAATCAAGAACAGAGATCCAGACTAATCTTCAAAAAAGTGGACAATTTCTAAATTGGCTGTAAATATGGGTAATCCAAAAAATTGATCCCCAAAAATCGACCTTTCAATAAATCAAAACATCAATTTTAATTGCTTGACACAAGTAGATACCTCCAATTGAAACACTCGATGACGAAATTGATTGTAGAAGAATCAATTTAGACCGATTTGAATTTTAGTGATTTAACTGTTGTCGCCCCATTCCTCAAATTGACTGCTGAATCTGTCGATTTACACCATCAATTTCAGAATCGAGAAGCTCCACCTTGAATCGAACACCAAAATAGACCCAATCGATTGCCCACAGAAAGACGATTAACAAAAGCAATGAAGCGATTCCAAAGAAAAAACGACGAGGAGTTTAGCGATTAGTGATAAAGGGAACCCTAACGCTCTGATACCAGTTTGTCAAGAAAATAGAGAAAGCGATGTAGAGAGAATTGCAGGGATCTTATTTATGAATTGAGACTAGACTTTACAAAATGAGGATATCCAACTATTTATAGGTAACAGTCAAGATATGCTAAACAGAAAAATAAAACTAACTAATTCAATTAAAGCCACATCTAACATTTTTCTCGTTCTATATTCACCATGTGCTAGTCCTTGTTGTCGTTCTATCTGTTTGCTCACTCTTTTGCTCAAACTGAGGGTCTTCACATAAACAACCGCCCTACACTTTCAGGTAGAGGTCACGTCTGTGTAAATCTTACCCCTCCCTACTTTTGAGTGGGATTTGCGGGGACAGTTTGCTTGGTTTAATAGGTTCAATTATTGTATATTGATATTCATGGGATGCCTCTAAGCAAAACCGCAACTACGTAACGAAGAGTTTGAGGAGCGACTAAAAGGGTAACAAACCAAGTATTTAATGCATTTAGGCTATTACATTCATTATTTTGTTGTGCACAATGTTAAGAGAAATGAAGATGTGATGATGGCTATCGTTACTTGGTATGAGGAGAATTGAGATAGGTCAGACAAAATGGAGATAGGTGGAGGCTTTGACAAATGTGAATGTGAAATCTATCTATAGCACAAATATATCACATTCATGTTTCAATCATGGAAACAACTGCTCTACTCTTTGGGTTAGAGGTCAGGTGTACATACATCCCCTAGACCTAGATCTGGTTGGGACATATTGGGCTTGTTTGGTTTGGTTTGATTTATGTCTCAATAAAAATAGAATCGACTTGGAACCTTTAGTAGGGGTTTGTCAATGTGAGCATGTTGGTACCCGGTCTAAATACAAACATGTTCGATAGATGGAGGCTCTTTGGTATTACTACCACATCGTTACGTAACAAATGGCCATCAACCTCTTACACATACGATAAGCTTTTGGAGGACCTAATTAGTTGCTATGTGAATCATGGGCTCAGTGTCATAATAGTTTCATCAATCCATCACAAAGAACTCCAAACTCACATAGGAAGCATCCCATGTCATATTATAGGAGATGTCTGTCATGGCATGAATTCTAATTTTGCACTAGTGTAAGAAACTACAACTCCCTTCGTCCCAAAATAAATTTTCATGATTAAAAAAAAACCACAGTTTAAAAAATGTGTAATTATTACACTTTTTAGTTGAATAAATGACAATTTTACCCTTAATGATAGAAATAAACTTCTTTCTCTCTCTCTCTCTCTCTCTCTCTCTCTCCCTCCCTTCCTCTCCATCATCAACTCTTAAACATTTTTGTGTCTCATAATTAGGGTTGGAAATTAAGTAAATTATAACCATCTATTTTTGAAAGTAGACAATTATTTTGGGACATACTTAAATAGAAATGTAGACACTTATTTTGGGACGGAGGGAGTATTTGCTTCCTTCTCTTTCACGACATAAGGTTGCCATCGATAAAGATGCCATAACTATTGGTGGGCCAAAGCAATTGTGCGCCTAACCCAACCATCTAAAAACCTGCTACCCAACTCTTCTCCATGTCCATGAGGCGCCAAGTTTAGAGTGGCATTGATTTGTATGCAAGATACCTATAGAACCTTGAGAACTGCAGCAAATGAGGGCATCTAAATGGTAGTGTAGGAAGAAAACAAAATTTTTGTTACTCAGAGTGAGAGGTATCTCAACATGCAAATGCCAAATGATTAAACTTCCCCTCATCATGTATGCCAACTCTCGATCATGGAGGCACTTGGCAAGTTCCAGGATCTTCATAGGTGAATCCATTGGTTTTCTATTTCAACATCCATCATTTAGATAAAAGATATGGGGTCATATTTTGTCCTATAACATCTCATCTCAAAATTGTGACACCTAAATCCACAAGCATACCTGCAATCTTCCAAGTTCTGGCATATCTAAAAGAAACTTGGTTAATTATGCCCTTCTATCATCCCTTGTGATCACGTCTAGAAGACCATGCCAAAGTAACTTCTTGTATAGGATGTGCCTCTTGAAGACGTGTAATCATGATAGCTATGAGGCATAACAAATTAGCAACAAGACTAAAGTTTGGGTTAAGGCCTAAGACCATACAAGGACCTTTGAAGTAAGCTCCTCAATCAAAAAGGACGGTGATTTATCCATATATACTATACCTCCTCAAAATATAATTAGACACTCCTAATATCCAACTAATAGTGAATGAATAAGAACAACATGCAAAAATAATGATCCAAAGAAGCCATGTTGGCTACAAAAGAGAAAGTCCTCTCATCATCGATTCCATACACCAGGATGAAACTTCATGATAAATACCCATTTGAAACTTGCAGAGTACCCTCCGGGGTAAAGTTACCCTTGTTTACATGTCATTCTTTCCTAACATCACACTATATTGTTGGATCTTCGTGGAAATAGTCTCTCTGTCTCATGGGACAAAGTTACGATCTGCGTACCTTTGGGGACCCTAGCTTCCGGTGGGATATATCAGGTCTGTTTAATTTTACACTATATTGTTGGACAAAGCAAGTTCACCTATCCATTAGATGATATATCTCAGATTACCAATTGAATATTGGAGTAATGAGTTGCCATGTGGATGTCAAACTAAGGAATTCCGACTGTAATTAATTGGCAAAGGTGTTTACAAGTTTAAATGAAATACTGCAATATAGATTAAAGGTTATCAAGACAGACATGTGCTAAATATTCACAACTTGCACCACCCTGTGAGAGGTCTATAAAGAAAAATAGCTGAGAGAATAGCAAGTGAAAAGGATTTAGCATTGCACCCATTAAATCATGGTACTTTATTTTGAGCTATTTTTTTTTTCTTTTAGTCCGCTAATAAAAGGAGAGGAAATGGTTGTAACTAAGCTACTCCTTTTGCTCATAGCCATAAGAGCATCTCTAACAGCTATGCTATATTTTTCTAAAATAGAGTATCAGAAGTTAGAATTTCTAAAAAAAATTGCATCCAACTCCAACAACTACTTTATTTTAGCAATTTTATCATTAACTATATTATTAAAATATTCAATACATTTAATAAAATATAATTTCTCTCTCCTACACACTTAATTTCTATGTCTTCTATTGGTGAGAAAGAATTAAATATTCCTAAATGTGGAATTGTAGAGATTTCTCCAAATTTGGAGATTTCTACTCTCTCCCCCTTCTTTTCTCTATTTTAGCATACATTATAGCATAACTCTTGGAGCAAAAATATACCCTAAATCTTTACAGTCTCTATTTTAACATAGCTGTTGGAGATGCTCTAAAGACTAATATGGTTTCCATAGCATAAGCTCTACCATATATAGACTTGGTAGTTCTCCAAAAGACATCGTGTTAAACACCAGACTACGTATCTCTAGTTGCAATTGCATTTCCTTATTAGTCCTAAAAGGTCATGCCCAAACATAAATAGAAAAACTGCAACCAGA
Organism: Cynara cardunculus var. scolymus; assembly: GCF_001531365.2. Taxonomy (NCBI): domain Eukaryota; kingdom Viridiplantae; phylum Streptophyta; class Magnoliopsida; order Asterales; family Asteraceae; genus Cynara; species Cynara cardunculus. Next base: position 42,902 of record NW_020200931.1, read on the forward strand.
GACAAACTGTTCAGATGGTTTAGGGTTTACCACATGATCAAGGTTGGATATAGTGCCTGATTTTGCTACACGTTTGATTTCTTCAGCATCAGCTTCTCTGTATGCAGAAAGAAGTTTACTAGCACAATGACTCTGATCGCTGCTCAGAAAAGTATCAATCCTACAAAGCAGAAGCGAAACATACTTTATTTCTAATATGGCAAGGATTCAGACTTGAGCATGAGAATTACAGAGATTTAAAGCAATCAATTTTAAAAATTTCCTACCAAGAGGGTGTTTGGGAATGTTTAGAAGCAGTCGAGAAGTACATAGAATTAAAAGATAGTTGCTTAAAGCAAGTACATAACTCTCATCAGGCATAACAGTTGTTTATAACTCAGTGTAATGCAACTATGTGAACTGTCCTTCCAAGAGACAACTTTCTTTTAGTTCTAATAGAGTTCCTATTATTACTAAGCCCAACCAACAACTGGAGACTCCCTACCTCCTAGGTAATTAACCATGCTATATGAAAACATCCACAAACTAGACCTTGATGAAAGGATCCAAGGAAGATTTAGTGAATGCATCATGTTCTAGAAAAGACACCATGCATTCTTATGCTTCAACATGAAGTTGGTTGAGCCATCCATTTTAAAGCGACAACCCTCTATGTAAAGAAATGATAGATGAGAACCTGAGCTCATGCAGCCAACTACTTTGGGATTAAGTTCTCAGCTCAAAGGAACTTATTGTTTAGTTACGAAAAAGCTTCCAGAATGCATAACATCTAGATTTTCACCAAACACAGCATATTAAAGTTAAATAATGTTTGACATGAGAAAATTTATTAATCAGATGTGCAATGCTACAACTTACGATACACATCAAACACCAACTATTGTGCGAGTGCAGAAGCTGCTGAAAGTCAGGCTATAATCACAGTTGTCTTTCTCATGCAATTAAACTGATAACTGTGGTTAGATTTCCTCCAGATTTCTGATGGAAATGTGCAATGAAGTGCAGTATGAATGTAACAAATCCCATAAATACTACAAGAAAACCATTAAGTAATTCAGCATTTTTGTCAAAACTAACCACTCATCCGAAAAACCACTTCACTAACATATAGCCAGAGCATAAATAGTGGGGGAGAGCCATGGTGAGAAACAGAACATGAGCAAATAAGGACACCTCGGTCTTTTTCATGGTCTTTGTTGGAAAACATTATCAAACCCAAGTATGTAATTATGGCCCATTAACAATATATCATTTTATTAGTGGAAAACAAGTAATTGCGATGTAGAAATATTGTAGAATCTCTAAAATGTTATGATCAGGCTATACAAATTTTCTTACCCGAGAGCATTATAATTTGTCTGCATTGTTGATTAGAATTTATAGGCATCTCTTATTAGATGTAGTCCTACTTTTGGAACATTAAATTTCACTTTCTTAATACATGCATAATATGGGCTCTTTAGCAAGGAACCAGAACTATATTTTCACCCTGTTACAGAACCATAAAGTAAGAAAGACTGAACTTACTGACAACAATCATTGTAGCACTGTTCTGCTTGCTTAAAATCATGAGCGTAAAGGTAGACTATAATTGCACTAAGATAAGCCTACACCCAAAGAAAATATGGTTAATCATTACTAGCAAAACAGCAATGCCAAGCATCACTAGCGAAGTAGTAATATTGATCAATAAGAAGTAGATTATTCAAGATAAACAAGGCATAAAACATACATATTGTAAAAAAATAGGGAATGAATAAAACATGCATGGGGTGGGGAATCCACAAAAAAGGAAACGATTTAACAGGACAGTCAACCTTATAATGTAGTTGTCCACATTTATGCAAAAAAATCATATCTTAGGAAGAAAGGGACAAGTTAAAGATACACAATCTCCTCTCTGGCACACACCTTCCACCATACCCAAAGGAGAGAGGGAGAGAGAGAAGAGTGTTGGTATATTATAGATTTCCCTCCCCACTCATAAGACCTAGAAGAATACAATTAATGACTTACTGCAATAGCTTCAAATCAATGGAACTTCTAACTGACTGGTAAAAACCATGTGACTTGTTGCACATGAAATACCAAATTCTGTTCCCAATTTGGAATCATGAATAGAATAGCCGTTTTGACACTTAAAAAAATAGATAGAACTTTTCAGCACTATCGGCCACACAAAATATTATGAAAGAGTGACTAATTTTGTGCAAAATGGAAAGAGTAGAAAATTTAGCAAAATCTAATTATGACGCTGACATCATTGAGGCTATTAACTGGTAGGGCACCAAACCTAAGGTAAGCAAAATGTACCACACCCAGAGGCAGGGTTTTCCATAAGATACAATAAATCTTGCACCTTCATTGATGCAAGGAGTGTAGCAAAATCCAAAATCTTAATACTGTAACTTAGAAGTAACATCACAAAGGATTACATCCATCAGATTTACATGTCTCTACTAGTGTAATGTTTACCTACATGAAACGAACATAACATACACATTTTAGACATTACATTTCTATTAAAGAGAAAGTAAAATGTGGAAGAGAAATAGATAAAAACGTGTATGTCAAACAGAAGAAACAATAATAGTGAAAATCACTACTAGTAAAAGTATCATTGTAGCATATCAATCACGTACATGGATAAGAAAGGAAAATAATTAGAAGTGCAAAGCTGGGAGTGCAGCCAGGCATCGAAAGAATAGAAAGACAGAGGACCTAAAATGTATGAATGTAAGAAGGAAAAACTTTGGACCTTGCACTGGCTATGAAGAGCATTGCATTTATTAGATGCTACGGCCCATCTGAGAAGAAAAGTTGCAGCATCCATATACCTTGAAGTAAAGCAACAAAAATGCGTTGTGTGAAACATGAAATCTGAAAAGAAAAGTTAGGATTGCAAAGTCTAAAATGCTATCAAATTTACAGACAAACACATAATTAAATGAGCAAGTTGGTCCGCAAGGTTAACACGTCCTTGAATAAAGAACAAAAAAGTACCATAACATCATATAAGAGCTACAGGATTGCAATTTTTTCTCGACCAATAATCCATACAAGAATGCTTTACTTTTAAGACAGTTGTAGAACAAGTCCAGCATGGATTAACATGCTGTTTCTTGCATAAGAATATGATGTGGTATGTCTGTACATGCACAAGTATTAAATTACATTGCTAGGGATTTAGAGAGCAGGACATGAGTTGGAAAAAGAACAAAGGTCTAAGGTTCGTATCCAGGATTTTGGCCTCACATGACTACAAAGAAATTCATTGATTACCCGCCTCCATGGACTTCAACCAAAAAGGAGAAAGATCTTAGCAGCACAAGGAAGTTTTTGAAGTGATAAAGGCATGTCAGATTGACTACCGTACACCACCAAATATAAGCCCAACTGAGCTAACTCATGACCTTGCCTGGGAGCTTAAACCCTTCAAACTGAAACACGACCACTAAGCCTTGGTGCAAAGATTAAGAAGGATACTTGGAGATTTCAAGAGAAAACTCAACTACCTGGCAGAGTAAAATCTAATTTGTAAAACATGGCTTTTAAGAGATGGTAGAACCCATCCTTATGTTAAGGTTTTCATTCTCTAGTTTTCTGGTTGGCTGTGGGTTGTTCGTCTTTTGGCTGCTGCTGGTTTGATCGTTATTTTATGTGCTTTTATCTGCTGCTGCTGTTTTGCTTCTGTGTGGCTACTGTTTCATTTTTTTTTCCTGGTTGCGGTTGCTGATTGGGTTCGACTAGGGGTTTTCTTTGTAGCTGCTGTTTGTGTTTGCTGCGGCTACCGTTTTTCTTCTATTGTTTGGTTGATCTCAAATCGAGTTTCGTCTTAGTTTCTGTGTTGCTGCTGTTTTTTGGGTCGTATTTCCTTCCTCGCTGGTGTGCTTTTGCTGCTGTTATTAGCCTTTGACTTGCTGGTTTGTTATCTGCTGTTTGGTACTTGATTTTCACGATCGTGTTTAGCTGCTGCTGGTTTGTTCTTGTTACTGCTGTTTCGGTTTTTATTCTGCTGTTTGGCCACCTTCATGTGGTTGTTCTCAACTGGGTGGTGGTTGCTGCTGCTGTTTCGGGTTACCTACGTTGTTAAGGTACGCCGTTTTTTCTGCTGTAGTGCTTGGTTGGTGCTGTTTTAGTCTTTTTGGGTTCGTTGCTGTTCATTTCCTGTTTCTCTTCACCTGTTGAGTGTTTCTGTGGTCTTCGTTGCTTTCCGCGAGTTTCCTTGATAGATATTCAGCACCTTGGTTTCCGGGGTCTTCGTCTATCCTATTAAGGTTGCTTAAAGAACGTTTTAGCACCACGGCTTCTTAACTCGTGAAATGGGAACGGTTGATGAATCTGAGCCCATGCATGCAGATCCTGGTAGGGTTTCTGTTTTTTGAGAGACTGTTGTCTCTAGTGGAAGGTTCGGGTGGTAGTCATGTTGGTAAGGAGGGTTGGTTAATGGAAAGCTAAATTTCGCCAAAGCGGTTAGGCGTTCGGTCGCCACGGATTTAAATTTTTACCCTCTTGCTGATAAAAATCAAGCGAGTGTGACGAAAATGGCTAAAGAGGCTGTCAAGACTTATAATTCGGTTCTTTATGGCTACTTTTCGAGTCCATGTATTCATTTTCCCCTAGTGCAAAAAATTGTTAAGGCTGCATGAGGTAAATATGGGTATGCTGAAGCGATGATGAACGAGAACGGAATTTTCTTCTTCAGATTTAATGATGAAGGAGGATGTGATCAGGTGATTGAGGCCGAGCCTCTAATGGTACGAGGAGTGCCATTGTTTGTTTATGGTTGGGATCCAACTAAGGGTTTACGGAAACCAGAACACACGTCTTGTCCTTTTTTTTTGAAAGGAAATCCAGGCAAATTTATAAAAACCATGACGAAAATACAAAGTTTAGGCAGAAAGCCACAACCAACCAAACAGAAAAGCAAAGGACTTGGTCACCACACCATACCAAGCCACAGAAAGCCAGAAAGTACAAAGCCCAACAGACAAAAACAAACTAAAAAGTAGGAACAAAAGGAGCTTAAGCCAGAGAAAATCCCCCTCAACCACCCTCCTAAAACCACCAAGCAAAAAATACCCCTCATTTATACCGCCAAACCTCTCAACCCTGCTCTCCTTCCAAGCCGCACAAATAGAAATTTTGTTCTTAATTTCCTTAACAAGTTGTACAGCCGTACGGTGATTCTCACTAAAAAGTCTCCTATTCCGCTCCTGCCATATATAGTAGACCGAGGCCGCAAGTGCTAGTTTCTACATTAACCGTTTAGGCGATCTCCTCGTATCCGATATAACCTCCATGATATGATCCCAAGAATCTGGCATACTCATCCAATCCACTTCTTGTAAAATACTTTCCCAAACCTCTTTTGAAAAATTACACTGAAAAAAAGAGATGGATATGGCTATCTGAAAAGTGTTATTTTATTAACCTTATTACATCATTTTCTTAACCATTTTCCTTTGTTTTATTTGCCCATTAGTGTCTTAATTGAGTCTTTTTATGTCTTTTTCATATATTAGTAGTAATATAGTATATCTAATGTTAATTCCCTATTTTTACAGGTTTTTGATGATTTTTGGGCCCAATCCTACGGCAGTCCTACAGGACCAGGAGTGGCAAGGTCCTATAGTACCTGTTTGAGAGCTGAAATTCTGGTTGGGCCGTGAAGAAATGGGCTGATCCATAGAGGAGGCGTGGTCAACGACCTTGGGCCCGGTCAAAGCCCAGTTTTGAAGAAGCTTTTGTCTTATTAGTTGGCACCCATTATGAGACCTTCCTTAGCCTATATAAACAAGCCTTAAGCCTTGTTTTGAAGAGACTTTTACATACTTTCTACCATTTAATCCTTATGATCTTTGTGTTAGTCATTCTCAAGAATATTGCTTTCGGTTCCAAGCTTTCGGTWTTCTTTGTTTGACTTTTCAAGAACCAACTTTTGTAGTTGTGATTACGTTCTCAAGTTTTAATTTAAGTACTCGTATTTAATCTTCATCTCATTTCTGTTCCAAGTTACGTTACGTTTTCTTATCTTTTACGAGTTACAAATTAGTCGATCGTTGTTGCTTTACATCGGATCTCATCTTTTGTAGCTCACGACTAATTTACATAGACTAAATAATCTGTTTTTACGAGTTTGAAAGTAACCTTTCGGTCTTTATAACGAAACTTGTTCTGCAAGTTTCGTTACTTGACTTGCAAGTTTTCTTCAAAAGTCAACCCCAATTTCCAAGGTTTTCATATGTCATTTCCTCATCCCATCAAAGTACTACTTGTCATACATCAAGTACCTTCCTTTCATCATTGCTATATTAATATTAATTAATATTATTTAGTTATTAATCATTTATATTTCAGTCTTTRTATTTCAGTCATTTATATTTCAGTCTTTATATTTCCGTCTTTATATTTCAGTCATTTATATTTCAGTCTTTATATTTCAGTCTTTATTTCAGTCCTTTACATTTCTGTCTTTACTTTACTGCAATTTACATTTCTGTCATTTAATTTCCAGTACTTTAAATTTCAGTATTTCCATTTCCTGTAATTTACTTTCTGTAATATATTTTTCCGTCTTAGTTATTTATTTTTCAGTCCTTACATCCTTCGAGAGAAGAAACCGAGCGATGATGGGCTAACGCCTTAGCTTGGGGTGTAACGGAAAATTAAGACTAAAGCCGATGTGAAAGTGCAAAGGTGTCTTATTAGCATTATAGTCTACTATTTATTTCAGGTGCTTAATATTTCATTTGATGATTACATTAAAATTAATTGACAACTAATTTTGTATATAAAAATGTATTGACTTTCAAAACCTGAGGTAATAGGAGAAGGCTATAAATAGCTTTAGTGTCTGACAAAC
>NW_020200931.1:51715-53344 GCF_001531365.2 Cynara cardunculus var. scolymus
CCAATGCAAAAGCCTCAAGGACAGTCCAATTTTCAATCGCAAGGACAATCCAATTTTCAACCACAAGGACAATCCAATTTTCAACAAGGCCAATCTAATTTTCACTCGCAAGCGCATCAAGGCAATCATAATAATCAACATGCTAATTTTCAGAATCATCARTCTTCTTTCCAAAACAAGCCCAAACAGCAAGCTGAKTCATCTACTTCTTTGGAAGCAATGATGAAGGGTTTTATAACCCAAACTCAAGCTTCAATTAAAAATCTCGAAACTCAAATGGGACAAATGGCTTTGGAGATTAGAAAAAGACCAGTAGGTTCTCTACCCAGTGATACAGAGATACCTCAGAGGGAAGAAAAAGAGCATGTTAAGGTTGTTACTTTAAGGAGTGGAAAGAGTTATTTAGAAAATACCCAAAAAGAACAAAAAGAACCAAACAAAGCAGAGATTGAAAAGAAAAGTGTAGAACAAGATTTTGTTACCTCTGTACCAGATTTTGTGACTACCATTCCTGTGAGTACTTGTGAGCCGCAACCCATAGTCAGGCCCATAGATAGTACGGCCATTCCAGAAAGATCAGATTTTCCATTGTTATTTCCTGATGAACCCAAGACAACCCAGACTCCCAAAGAAAGTATTGTTGTGGATGTGTCACAATCTGGTGACAGTCCCGCAATAAAAGACCAGACTAGTCCTTTAATCCCTGTTAGGACTGAAACAGAACCAATTGTGAGACCAGTTTTGAAACCGATTCCAGCACCAACTCTTCAAAAGACTACGACTCCTATTCCAGTCACTCCTTATATTCCTTATCCTCAAAGATTAAGGAATCAGAAGGAAGAATTACAATTTAAAAAGTTTATTGATGTTTTTAAACAGTTGCACATAAACATACCCTTGGTTGAAGCTATTGAGCAGATGCCAAGTTATGCAAAGTTTTTAAAAGACATTTTGAGCAAAAAGAAATAGTTGACTGAATACGAGACTGTAGCTCTGACTGAAGGTTGCAGTGCTTTGTTGTCCAGTAAAATTCCTCCTAAGATGAAAGATCCYGRAAGTTTTACAATCCCTTGTTCAATTGGAGGAAAAGAGATAGGAAAAGCTCTATGTGACTTAGGTGCTAGCATAAACCTAATGCCTTTATCTGTCTTCAATACCCTAGGCATAGGTGAAGCTAGACCTACGACTGTAACTCTTCAGTTAGCTGATAAGTCCATAGCCTATCCCAGAGGAAAGATTGAGGATGTCCTAGTTCAGGTTGATAAGTTTATTTTCCCAGCTGATTTTATCATCCTAGACTTTGAAGCCGACAAAGACATTCCCATCATTTTAGGGAGACCTTTCCTAGCTACTGGTAGAACATTGATAGATGTACAAAAGGGAGAATTAACCATGAGAGTCCAAGACCAACAAGTGACTTTTAATGTTTTTAATTCCCTTAGGTACCCGGAAGAAAGAGAAGAGTGTTCTGCTTTGAGTCTGATAGAAACCTGGTGTCAAGAGAAAAGTTTGGGGGAAATCTTAGGTTTATCTGAGACTGATAGTGATGAAGAGGAAGATTTTGAGGAATTAGAAACACCACAAGAATCTGCTGCTTTTGAAGTTTTAGAATCCGAGGATAGGAAGATT
>NW_020200931.1:55179-61820 GCF_001531365.2 Cynara cardunculus var. scolymus
CACAATGATGCTCAAAACTTTGTAAAAAGTTGCAATGAGTGTAAGAGGAGTGGAAATATCTCTAGAAGAAATGAAATGCCTTTAAACGGAATTCTAGAAATAGAATTATTTGATGTTTGGGGTATAGACTTCATGGGACCTTTTCCTCTGTCCAATAATTGTGCCTACATATTGGTAGTTGTGGACTATGTGCCCAAATGGGTGGGAAGCCATGGCTTGCCATTCCAATGATGCTAAAACAGTTGTGAAGTTTTTACAAAAGCACATATTCACTAGATTTGGTACACCTCGTGCCTTAATTAGTGATGAGGGCACTCACTTCATAAACAACATGTTAGAAGTCCTTGATAAGTATGACATCAAGCATAGGGTAGCAACTGCCTACCATCCTCAGACAAACGGATTAGCTGAATTGTCAAATAGGGAGATAAAAAGGATTTTGGCCAAAGTAGTCAAGCCACATAGAAAGGATTGGGCCTCTAAGTTGGATGATGCATTGTGGGCCTACCGGACTGCTTACAAAACCCCTATTGGTATGTCTCCCTATAAATTGGTCTTTAGAAAAGCTTGTCATTTACCTGTGGAATTAGAGAACAAGGCCTATTGGGCCATTAAGGAACTCAACATGAGTTTAGATGAGGCCGGAAGAAAAAGGACTTTGCAGCTTTGTGAACTGGAAGAACATAGGAATTTCTCCTATGAAAATGCTAAGCTATACAAAGAAAATACCAAGAAATGGCATGATAAAAAGATTCTTCCAAAAGAGTTCATAGATGGCCAAAAAGTCCTGTTGTTCAATTCAAGGTTAAAATTATTCCCAGGAAAGCTGAATTCCCGATGGACCGGACCTTTTGTTATTTCCAAGGTATACCCCTACGGAGTCATTGACCTGATAGATCCGGAGAGGGGTACCACTTTCAAAGTGAATGGACAAAGATTAAAGCCTTTCTTTGAGTCCATGAGTGTTACACAACCTATTGAGGTTATCTTTTTAAAATAATAAGTCTTTTAATTTTATTTTATTTCCTTCTAAAATAATTATCTATTTCTTTCATAAAATGTAATATATTAGGTTTATATTAAAAGGTTTGGATTTTGTTATCGTTGGGCCAGGACTCACTCTCAAACAGCCGGCCCAATCTCTAGACTAAGCAGGCCCAGGCTAAAAGAAATATGATGGCCATTTTGTTTTTGTTTCTTAACAGGCCACGAAAAGGGAGGCCCAAAGTGAGTCCATGTTTAAAAAGGCCGCGAAGATAGAGCCCATCATCGATGTACGCTTGGTACGGCCTGTCAAGACTCCCGCGCAACCGTACCAAGCCAAGTCTGGTAAACCGTCTCTTCATCTCCAAGCTCTCAACTCAGGCGAAGACCTCCATCAATGTACCCTCTAAATCAATACTTTATATTAGGAAACAATCAAAACTTATATGAAATCACATATTAACCAAATGAAATGGACGGTTGAGATTGGATTGTATTGGTTGCACAAATGTCAAGGGTTGTATAATAACCAACCTTTATATATATATATTATGAGAATATAATATAGCATGTCATTCCCATATCAAGACCGAAGCGAGCAGCCTCCTCTTAGGAATCGAAAATTGTATGTGTTCAGCATATAGCTAGTGTTCCTTCTGAGCCAGGATCAAACTCTTCTTTTGACTAGACTATGAATAAAGAGTTAGGAAGAAAAACCAACAAGAAACTTCCCAGTTTTGATGTCCTTATCTGTGATTACATTAAGGTCCTGGTACCAAACTACTACAGCTCAATAGGACCATCATAGCAATTAAATAACCAATAATGATAACAAAGCGTAGCGACTATGCACATGGATAGTTAAACAGATGTTTAGAAGTATCAAACATAAGCCTCTTACATGACACCAGGACGGTAAATTATGCAAGTTCTAAGAGGAGAAGATCCTTACTTCTCAAGCTTTACGTAAACACTTGTGATGGCACGATATAGATCAGAGACCATATTCTCCTTGCCATCCTCCTCAAGTAGTGAACAAGCATCAGTATACATTGCAACGGCCTCATCAGGCTGAGCATCTTCCAGAGCACTGTAGAATAAATCATATTCACACAATCCTTTGAGCTCTTTGAGCAGCAGCTATTGCAACCCAGAATAGGATAGTTATATATGACTTTACACAGAAGAAATTCCTTGAAAAATGATGGTATGGCAACATATTTCAAAGAGAATCTTAATAAACCATAATCACACACTTCATAGTGTTATCACATACTTCAGCATGATACCATGCTAAGGGTCTTAATTGGATATGGCACAACAATTAACAAGGTCCATGATTTATCATCTTGCAAAAGTATATTTTTAGTGTGATCACGGTAATTTGAAGTGCATTATTCGAGGCACCTGTTTCACTTGATATGCGCATTACAAGCTTTGGTGGGAACATTCCCTTCTAAAAGAAATTCAGCAAAACTGCACCTCCTATATTCCCACAATTCCAAATACCACTATATTTGTGGTAAACAAATCCAGGGATATGGTCAAAGCTGCAAAGGCTGTGCAACCCGCTGCAACCCAAGCCACCCGTAACAGAGGATTTGGCAGGTTCCAGTTGTCATATAGAATAAATACACCATTTATTATAAATGGCCTAGGCTGAACCGTATCATATTGTATATATAAATCATGTTTTTAAAACCAACACAGATAGAGCATACCAGAGTGCTCTATACCATGGTTTTGATGAAAGAAATCTCAACATGAATTCAAGTTTAATATATAATGTTCTATCCACAGCTAGCAGGGAAACAAGATGCCTACCGAGCACCTTTTGCAAGTGCATCAGATGCGGGCTGTGACCTCCCACACTCATTGTACAGCTCAGAAGCCCTTCTGTAAAAGTCAGCAACTTCATTCCATATGCTTAATTCTACTGCCAAAGCAGCAGCAGACTCCATATGCTTAGCAGCATCCCATGGTTTAAGTTCTTGTTAAGTCTAAACTATTGTGAATACAAATGATTTCCCAACTGAAAGGCAAGCTTAGTTTGAGCATGAAAGGATATGAAGAGAGCATTTCTTGTCCCTTTGAAGCTTTCTCAAAGGCTACTTTTGCTTTCTCATATTTTTTGGCAAACCTATACGCATTCGCTGCCAGGAATAATGTATATATAATCGTCATTAGATATAACATCCTGTAACATAAGTTGCACAGAGTTATACAGGCTAAGATTAACGTTACAAAATTATTTACCTGCCTGCTCATAATATTGAGTTGCATTCCTCCAGTCGGCAGTCCACCGTGTTAAAGTAAGTTTTGTTCTGGTGTAGATAAGACAAAAAATCAAACCAAGCAATTACAATAGAAAAGGATAATATAACTAAGGGCACTTTTTCTTATCTAGCATACACTAGAAAACAAAGAAAGAGCCTATATTGCAACCAAAAAATCCCCATGCTGCTATTGACCTCTATATGTTATTAAAAACATGCAGTATATAGCACTATCAATCTACACTGTCCTACAAGGGCATTATTAATTCTGTGTGTTCATGAGGAAAGAAGAAGCGAAGCAATGTATGTCTAGCATACAATGTAACATACCTTATCATCTTATCACCTAAAATAAAAACAGCGTTCCCCACAATTCCCAGAAAAGGGTTGTTGAAAAGATAAAATTTAGATCCGTTTCAAAAGGATATTCTTATGATTAACTTTGTTTCCACATTGAATTGCTTTCAACTAAACTTCTATCTGTATCTAGGCACCTCATCTATCATTGTCTCAAGTTTGTTCTAAATGAAGTAGTCCCTGCGTCACGAGGACTACAGTATTCAACTATATATGCAAATAAATGGAACTCTTAACCATCAGCTGATCGAACAAATACCCTTACATTATCTCTACAATTCAAATTAAAGTAAATCTTGTGATCCAAATAGAATAAAACTTTTTTCTGGTCGTATATATGGAAAAACGATGGTGATCGCAAAATTAGGGCCAAAAAAACTTTTATACTTTCAGTTCCAAAATAATGTTCAGTTGGATGGTAATTGTGGCAATAAGGAATTTTTAGAAATATTAAAGGAGTTAGGGTTGTCTTGTTATTAGAAAATGTATTACTTTTTAGACAGTATTTAGTACTAGTAAGTTATTTCTATAAGTTAGTGAAGGTAGTGTATTCTTTATAGGGTTTCTTGTTCATTATGGTCTATATAGAGTTTTTCTTTTTATATATGTTAGATTTATTCATTATTGAAGGATTTGACATGCAGACGGAGTAGGTATTCTTTGTTTAGTTAATCAAATTTTTGTTATGAACCCTTAATGATCCTAGTCTTTATTATATACTATGGACCCTTTGGAACCTAGTTTCTTCTTAAATTTTTCCCCCAAATCTTATCTTTGAGGATCATGTGCCGATGATGCATCAACATAAATAGGTAACTTGACTTCAAAGGATTTGCATGACTGGAAATGTTGACATATTACAGGTAATGATGAGATCTTCAGGACTAGAGCATCCATAAGGCTTTTCCTTCATAAATGCATTATATCAAACAACCAAGATTGAGAGTAACATCATAAAAATGTCACAGACATTGCATCATAACACCCATTGTAAGACTTAGCCATTGCATGGCGTAAGGCTACGGACATGGTCAGTTTATAACTCTATGCCAGTACTAAAATACAAACAGAAAACTGAAATTCTAGGATTAACAAAACTAGATGATTAGAACTTGATCTTGATACTGTTTTGACAGAAATTTTACCTATGTAGGTTGAAATGCATGTAAATTTTAGACCTCCACATTAGATAATGCATGTAAAACTAGATGATTAGAACTTGATCTTCATTACAAAATGTTTATGAGGATTGCTTTATTTTGATACTAGATAATATAACTTTACTACATGTGTAACAAATAAAGGCTAATGTATTTGTGTGTATCAGATAAAGAAACAAGCGGGCAAGGAAAAGGTTGTAAATTAGTGATTTCAAGATTTTACGAAGTTCACGCTATGCTAAATGTATTTTTGGATTAAATAATCTGCTTCTGTTCTGAATATATGTATTTGCGGCAAATATGTATTATATGATTATGATTGTATTTGATAACATACTGGTAAGTTACTCCGGGGTAAGTCGGGACTCGGTGTGACAGACATGAATTCCATATCTCTGCATTTATCACCATGTTGGAAAGAGATTGAAATGAATGCTTACTAACTTCATCCTTTATTATTATATTCCCAATTCAAACATGTGTATTGCTTCTTCATACTTATTTTAATCTCAAGCATAAAAAAGTCTAAATCCATTTTTGTCATTTATATGAAAACTTGATAGGTATGTTCAACACCTGATAAAGGCCACAACAATAGCGTTTCAACCAAGTACTGCAACGTGAAACAATTGAATGGATATGATCACACTTCATGAAGAAACAAGAAGAATTAGGGAGATCTAGGAAACCCGTGAGATGGGTCACTTTCTGTCTATCTTACCATCTTTTGAATCATAAAATAATGAGAATCTCTAATATATTTCCAAGATTGCAATTAATTCAAATAATGCCTAGAAGATGATTAATTGAAAACACATTTCATTTTGAATCCAGAAAGCAGTAATTTCACCACAAAACTCAAAGCGCATAATCCAGTGTTGGAACTGATAGACTGAAACTGATCTCCAACTAAAGAGATGCTTTACAAACTCCAATAACTTAACCTAATCACAGTCTATGATCATTCAAATTGGAGTCCAATCATCATGAAAAACAACGCAAAAACCCTAGTTACTGGAAATGATAGGTTGATTAAAAACTACTAGAATTATTGCGAAGTTCAATAATCAACAACATGATCATGAAATTAGATACTGATAATCAGTAATACGCAGATTATGAAGGATGGAGAAAAACGTAAACTGACAGTTTATCGGCTTTTGCGATCAGCTTTTCGGGATCGGCACCGGCCATGGCTGAGTAGTTCCACCGTAACTGTCTTCAGCAAATCTAAATCTTCAATGCTTGTGAAAATTTTCACACATTAGGAAAAAAAAAACTTATATGCATTGGCCCACACTCCGGTATTAATTAAAACCCGCATTGCCGGTTCGGATCGTTTTTGTCTTCTGAACCGGTTTTTTGAGATGTCATATATCATTTTGCATCAAACTAAATTAACCAATAGTTGTATCAATCATATCAGTTGAATTAGTATACTAGAAAGGTATTCGTGTAATATAATGAGATATATATTGATTTTAATATTTTATTTTATTATTTATCTCAGTTGATGTTATAATATGGTTTTATATGATTTTAAGAAAACCATGATTTATTTATTTTTTTAATAAAATATAAGTTTGAAGATATTATAAAAATTTGACAAAAATATATCCATATTAGTATCAAATTAACTATTTAAAATTCCTCATTTTTTTATGTAATTTTTTAATTCAATTTTTTTATAATTTAATTTAGGTACAATAACATAGTAATTTATATTTGATTTAATAATATAATTTTCTTATAAAAATAATAATTAATTATTTTGTTATAACTCGATAATTATCATAATTATATTTTAGATTTTTTATATTTTAAAATGAGATGTTTATCCTCTATTTGATTATGTTTATCCGCA
>NW_020200931.1:63355-64830 GCF_001531365.2 Cynara cardunculus var. scolymus
AAACAGGATATCATTTCCAAAACTGATTTAAAGAAACAAACTCTTCTTTATCTTTCCAACAATAACAGTAACACCTTTAAAACTATCAAAATAGTTTTACCATCTTTTMTTCAAAACCAACATCAAAACTCATAGCATATAATCAACAATAAAACTCACAGTTTATAAACAAAGGTAGTTTAAAAAAAAACTCATAGTTTATACTCAACAGTAGTTTAAAACTCACCTTATCAAACAGATTTCTTGATGATAAACACACAGCAACAGCTTATTCTTAACACAGAATCTTCAAGAACACCTTAACTCACACACAGGTTCTTTTCTAARAGAGTGACAGTGATAAGGATAACTTTATCAAACTCTTCTTTAAATATCCTCACCTAGGCGGTGGAGGATTTTAATAATAGAACTTCAAAGGCGGTGAAAGCTTTTGTCCAATAGAAATAACTTTGGACGGTGGATTTTGCATTATAAAATTTATGGTTTCTTAACCATGAAGATATAAGCTTTAAATAATAAAATAATGATTCCACCCGAATCATTTAAACACAATAAACACCACCTCATRTATGCTTCACACYACATGCATACATGTATAAATCATTTATGGCATGTCATCTTTTCACATATATGCATGCACAATATCATGTTCATGCATTTCTACTTTGGTATGCATGTTTCACATAATCCACATAATAAACATGTATAAATTACCTCAATCTCAGGTTGTCTTAAACCTGGTTATAACATTCTTCCCTCCTCAAAAGAATTCCGTCCCGGAATTCATTCAAATAACCATGGATATTTCTCTTTCATTTCTGATTCTAATTCCCACGTTGCTTCTGATCCTTTGTGAAATCGCCACTGCACCCTTACTAGATTTATTTCCTTGTTTCTCAACACACGGGTTTTGTGGTCGGTTATAGCTTCTGGAGTTTCTACAAAATTTAGTTTGTCATCCAATTTAATCTCCAGAAGTGGTATCACCATACTAGGATCAACAAGGCATTTCCTTAGGTTTGACACATGGAAAGTATTGTGAATCAGACTAAGTTCCTCTGGTAATTCCAATTGATAAGTTACCGGTCCAATTCTTTTGCAGATTATGAATGATCCAATATACCTTGGACTAAGCTTACCTTTCTTCCCAAACCTCATAACACCTTTCCATGGGGATACCTTTAACATTACAAAGTCACCTACATTGAACTCAATCGGTTTCCTTCGTTTGTCGGCATAGCTTTTCTGTCGATCCTGGGCAATTTTGATTTTTGCTCGAATCTGATCAATCTTTTCATTGCAAACGATGCTAGCCTTATTTTCTGCCAACCAATCCATTCCTACTACCACATCAAATTCCTTCATAGGCATGAGAAACAATCGGATGGGTAGCTCACAACCCTCAATCATGATGGTGCAGTTTTCAAATACGTAATTAACAGATACTTGACCGTTAGCAGTATCAACTACTAATT
>NW_020200931.1:68450-84312 GCF_001531365.2 Cynara cardunculus var. scolymus
TTTTGGAAGATACATGTTATATTACATGTTGTAGTACAGGATTTGTTTTGGAAATTTTATATGTAGGTTTTGTACATATAGCAATCCTTGTACTAGTGGGACCTTTTGATGTAATTCATGTTTCTATGTAATGAAATATGTGTTTTATGCAAATGTGGAGTATGGGGGTGTTACAACACCACACTTAGAATATAATTCGATATTTAGGACCAGAGCCCCTCTGGTCTCTCTTCCAGAGCTTCTGGTCTTCACGACCAGAGCCTCTGGTTGAACCATCCAGACTTAGAAAATATTTCAAAACCTTTTCAAAACCTAAGACCAGAGCCTCTCTGGTCTCTCTTCCAGAGATTCTGGTCATTTTCTTAATTAAATTTTTTTATTTATAATTTAATTTAGGTTTAGTAACAAAGAAATTTAATTTAGGTTTAATAACATATTTTTTATAAAAATAATAATTAAGTATTCTGTTAGTTATCAATGATTATCTTAATTATATTTTAGATTTTTTTATATTTAAAATGAGATGTTTATCTAATATTTGATTATGTTTATTAGCAGTTAGTTAGACGAATTCAGGTATGGAGCTTTAATAAGTTGTACTTATGCACAATTTATTTGGAATCTTAAATTTTAACTAATATGCATCAATAAACGGTACTTTGTGCATAAAAATTGTTTTTTAAGAGTTTTTGTCAAATGCTTTATAATATAGTATAGATAGGGTATATTTCAAATACAACCCACCTTATTGCTGCAATCCTTACAACCCTTTTCCAACCAATCAATGAATTTCTTTTTTTAATTATTTTTTAATTGAAAAGGTTAAATATGTCATTTACTAAATTTAGATAATTATAAGTATTTTTAATTAAAATTAAATTATATCATATTTATGGTGATTAATTACATCTTCTCTTAATAGCTTCATCAGTTATGGAAATGAAATACATTCCATAACTTAATCAAAAAGAATTTGATGATGTTCGTTGAATAGTTTTAACAATTCTTCAGTAGCTTATAGAACCATATATTAAAATTATGGATTATATGTCATTCAACGGGACTTTCATTAAGGATATCGTCGAAGAAACCCCTATTTTTGATTCCATGAACGACTTCAAAGTTTTTATTATGTTGGTGAAAATACAACCGCAGTTAATGATGAAACAATCGAAGATCAATGCAATTATTCAACAAGGAATGAAGATGGTTGCAACGATCGAAACGAAACATTACATGAGCACAACGACGAAGTTTTTGTAGATTTTGTCGATGATGACGTTGCATCGTTGAGCAATGAATCTGAAGATATTGATTTGCTTTCATTGTGACCTCAAAATGGCAACCAAAAGTGGTTTAGAACTAGCATGCAAGTCCAACATTAGTTGGAAAGATGGAATGAAAACAATTTCGTTATTGTTATGGACCAACTGTAATATTGAAATGGCGATTATTGTTCATGAAATTTTATTATTGAAAAAGTTTTGATTTGTTTGATTTTGTAGATTATCGATCTGATGGCATGGGGGAAACGAACGATGGGTCGAAATGTTGGTTTTCCAATGTAGATACAAAATATAAGCCGAAGGTGGGTGATGGTTTTGAGACCGTAGAATCGGCTGAGAAAATGTACCAGAAGTATGCTAATGAAGCTGGGTTTGATGTACGTTTATCTAACAAGAAGAAAAATAAGATTGGTCGTATCACATCTCGATTTTATGTGTGTAGTAAGAAAGGAAGGCCACCAAGTAAGTATTTTGATTCCTTAGATGTTCTTCCAGGTGATCGCAGGATCCCCAATACAAATATAAAGCATTCCGGTTGTGGAGCATGTTTCAAGATTCATTTTGTTAAAGAACGGAGACAGTATGAAGTTTACAAATTTGTTGAGCAACACAATCACATGCTTTTTAATAAGAAGGAGATGAGGTTTTCACGTTCTAAAAGGCAACTACATTACACTAATCACAAAAATGTATTTCATGGTTCTAGTTCGAAGGTTGGTGTCACCAAATCTCATAGATTTAGGAAAGCAATTATGGGTGGTGTAGATTCATCAGGTGGCACCGTAAGAGATCATCAAAACTTCAAACGCGATATGGCTTATTTTGTAGGCAATAAAGACGCGCAAATGTTGTTAAACGTGATGTCTAATAGAAGGAAGGTGTGTCCTGAGTTTTTTTTTCGAGTACAAGTGTGATGATAAGGAGTTGTTAGCGATTTTCTGGGCTGATGAAACTGCCGAGATCGAATTATAGGGAATTTGGTGATGCAATATCATTTAATGCAACGTTTAGGACGAATAAGTAAGTTACAATTGATATGAAACTATTTGTTTGTGTTATGTATATTACATGTTATAACTTGTATTAATTTATAATGTTTAATTTTTAATAGGCATGTTATGATATTTGTTTCGTTCGTTGCAATTGATAATCATAAGAAATCTGTCGTTGTTGGAGCTGCTTTGATTCACAATGAATCTGTGGTTGATTACACTTGGGTATTAAAAGCTTTTGTAAAAGCTCATGGACGTCAACCACGTTTTGTGATCACTGACCAATGTGCGTCGATGAAACAAACAATTCTCATTGCATTTCCTAGATCCAAGCATCCATTGTGTATGTGGCATATCACTAAAAAGGTCAAATCTAAGGTAATTACGATGAAACTTTTTTTGTTTTCATTCTTTTTCCAGTTTTTTAAGTTTTCTTTCTAATTGTGCATGTGGCAGATCAGTAATTACCTCCAACATCGTACGCCGTTTGTTAGCGAATTTAATAAGTTGGTGTGGAATGTTCACCTTGCCCCTGATGAATTTGAGATGAAATGGAACAACATGATGGATTTGTATGGATTACGTGGAGACTCATGGTTTGATGAACTGTATGAGATTACGGAGTCATGGATTCCGGCTTATTATAAGGATTATCATATGTCCGGCCTAATGAAAACAACATCCAGGTCGGAGAGTATCAATGCTTTTTTTTAATGTTTATGCATATTTTTGGCACGATCTTGTTATTTTTCTTCGTTCTTTTGATAATGCAATTGAAAGCCAACGGACGACACATGGGTCGCTAGAGGTGACAACAAAGAGCACGATTCCTCGATTGGTGTCTCCTTGCAAATTAGAAGCTCATGCAGCAGAAGTATATACACGGACGATATTTTTTGAAGTTCAGAAAGAGTTATGAAAGGCTGTTTGGCTTTGTGGATGGGATGGATTCACTGACGTTGGTGAAACCCGAGTGTACACCATAACACACAAGAACAAAGCTTCTAAGATCACAACAAAGTACACAGTAGTTATTTCTTAATTTTCCAATTTTGCCAAACAGTTCAAATAGTAGAATCCTATTTTAACTTCCTAATATGATCTGGTTTCCCATATAATAGGTTGTTAAGAACAAGATGGAAAACTCGTATGATTGCTCCTGTAACTGTTTTGTTCGTAACGGGATTTTATGTCGTCACGCTTTCAAGGTAATGTTAAATGACGAGGTTGATATAATTCCAGATAAATATATACTTCGTCGTTGGAGACGCGATCTAGTCCCGGTGGAGTGGTTACCAGCACGTTTCAGATATGGGGAAGTTGACGCTGATAAGGAGAGGTTGATGAGTGTTGCTTATTCGTATTTTGAACGTATTTTAGGTCGAGTGCGAAATGAGAAACATATTTTGTCAAAATTTGTTGACCAACTTGAAGAATGGGATACAAAGATTGACAGTGAACTTCCTATACAGTCACATGCTCAAGAGACAACGACATCTATTAAAGAGTTTCTTGGAGTATCTCAACCCGAAACTATTGATGTTCTACCTCCAACTGGCATACGAAATAAAGGTTGTGGGACTGGTAAGAAACTTATTAGCGCCGCTGAGAAAGCAATCACGAATGGCAAAAAGCTGAAGAGAAAGTGTCGACTATGTTGTCAAATGGCTACACATGATTCAAGGAATTGCCCAAAACGTGATTCCACTTAAATTGTTCTTTTGAATTTTTGGTGACATTTCATTTTAACATGTTATTATTGTGTTTTAGTTAACTGTATTACATTGTTTAAACTGATTTCATCAAATTATTAGTGAATCTCTAATTTTTTAATAAAGTTGAATATGGTTTCATTTTACCGGTTGAAGTAGTTGTAAAAAGTTAAGTGGGTACATATGATTCTGATGAAAATAGGTACATATTATTCTTATTGTGAATCTGGAATCACCACATGTTATTGTGACCGAATATATAGATCAATATGTTTTGCATTATTTCTACATGCATCAAGAAACTTTTGATCTAGTTGGGTATGATTTCATTTTACCTTTTGTGTAGTTGAAAAAACTTATGTGGGTATATATGATTCTGATGAAAATGGGTTCATCTTAATGTGTTAGTCTTGCTTCAATAACAGATTGTGAATCTGTAATCATCATGTATTTTTGGATGGATATGGTTTGCATTATAGTCAGTATGAATCAAGTTTCATTAATAAAAAGGTTATCATCAATAAAAAAATTATGATTTCATTTTACCTTGTGTAGTTGAAAAAAGTTATATGGGTACATATAAAACTTATGAAAATGGGTTCATCAAAGTGCTTATTTGAATATGTTATTAAAGATTGTGAATCTATATGATTTGCATTATTACTAATGAAACAAGTTTAATTAACAGGTGTGTTAATCTGGGTTCACCATTCATATCACAATGTGTTGGCAAAATATTTCCATCAAATGTCATGTACATTTCATAACATCAAACATGCTAATAGCATAATGTTTAAACAAACTAGAAAATTCAATACCAAAAGCAAGTTATTAAAACCGTCTACATGAGAAAAATATAAAAGAACATCCATCAATTAGATTCGAAGTCTCTCAGTCTTTGTATCGTCAACATGTTTTCTTAACTTTTTTCTGATGGCTTCATCCATTGATTGGAACTTTTCAACTTCCTTAATTACATATTCCTTCTTCTTGTTATAGTTGCTGACCAATAACTTTGCTACATATTTCATTCTGAGGTTTGCTATTTGGCTCTCTTGTGTTTTACCTTCTTGTGTCAGTCCAGTCTTCCATGTTCTCATATCTCCCATGTATGTCTCTATGTGTCTCATTGCAAACACTCCACAAGCATCGAAGTTGTGTTGTGTTTGCCAATCCATTCTCAACCTTTCTTGGCCTATTTCATCTAATTCTCTCCCTGCTGCATGTCCTACCGTATTCAAATGTCCGATCATCAATCTTTGCTGCATAAACGGAATGAAATGGTTAACACATCGTATTCAATCTTATTAAAGAATACAATTATATATTAATATTTAATTCATACCAGAATGTCTGTTATGAAGTCATACATCTGTAGAAGTTGATCATCATCGGACACCTCTCGATATTTGTTGTCTATGACAACAACCAGTGGGTGAACACCACAAGATAATAGCGTCCCTTATCAAGTAACGGGAAGAATACCTATCATTTCATCAAGTTGTCAATGTCAAAATCTGCCGATGATAGTAATTCATATAACCTGTATTTATTGAACCATATTCATATTTGAACCACATTCATGATTGTAATACATAATGGAACCAACTTCATATACCATGTATTTATATAAGACACTCTAAAAACAATCTAAATGTTTATGAAAACTGTTTCATTAGTATGATAACTCATGATACCTGTTTCATTAGCATGTTTATGAACCCATTTGCAATAACTATGTGGCATTGTAAACCTATTACAGTAGTATAAACCTGTTGAGGACACCTATTTCATTAGTTAGTTGCTTAGAATAGATTGAAATCTATTAAGGATACCTGTTACATTAGTAGTATAAACCTGTTAAGGATACCTGTTTCATTGGTAGTATAAAGCTGTTAAGGGTACCTGTTTCATTAATGAAACCTGTGTTGAAATTATTCTTAAAATGTGATGCATGTAGAGTAGCGTTCATAGTTTTGAAGGTATTTAAGTTGGTTGTAACATTGAGGGGCACAAAAAATATGAGACATATGCATATATTGGATCCTAACATTTAATGTTAATGAATATGATTAACTGTTTTGTCCATTCGTAGTAATGCATTTAGATAAGACACTAATAAAGCTAAATATAATTGAAAAACGAACAAGATCTATGTTGCGCATTTCAACGACTTCCAAGTTGTTCTTCGCAGAAGACAACCCCCCCTTTTTGAATAGTGCGTATTGGGTATTATGGTTGACGCACTTAGATCTTAGCTTGGTGTCAGTCTGTGATAAAATATGATGTATTGATGGTTATATAAACATAGATGTTACATAAAACAACATGTTATTAATAGTATTTCCTACTCACGTACCATAACTTCAATGTTAAAGAATAGTGACGTAATGAATCCCTGTTTCGAAATCGTTCCTCATAGTTAAGAAATGTCGCCCATGCGTCTATCACACTAATGTACACTGTAGTTGTACGAGCCAGGCTTTCAATTGCATGACGATGTAAATTCATATCATTTGGCATTGAAAACAATAACTCACTGCAATTAAAAATAACAAAATGATAAATTTAATATTAAGACGAATGACATGGTAGTAATCATGCGAAAAAATAAGTTCACAATAATGATTAACTTACTACTTTCCACCAAGCCCATCTAATGCCCATTCATGGATTTTTTTTCATCATTTGTCACGTTCATGTCTACTGCTCTAATAACATATGGGGACCTGAGATGGTCACCCAACTTAAGTTCTCGACGAGCCGCTCGCTCCACCTGATGGGCATTTGCATCCTCGGCGATCGTACATTACGCTTTTTCAATGAAGGACTTCCTTCTACACCCTTTCTATTTTTGTTCAGTACAACACCTTCAATCTCTTCATGCCAATCCATATTCAAAGGTTCCGCTTGCTTCATTGGACTAATACCCAAATCAAACGTTGGAGAAGTAATGCCTGCATATGATTGTTTCATTTTTGAATTTGATATCGTGTTGTCTACTACTTTGTCAATTGCTTCTATGAATCCAGGGCTTAACCAAATTCTGGGCAGTGGTTCTTCATTGAACCCTCTGTTTTTGCAGTCATCATCTCCCTGTGGTTGTCTTAGAACAATATCTAATGAAGGTTGACCATCCTTTTTTGAAGTCAACTGGTCCTTTAATCCACTAAAACAGTGTCATGTGTGGTCTTACGTGCTCCTTCACTGAACATGTCATCCAACTCTTTCTTATATTGTCTGAATTCATCATCATCTGGAAACTTAGATATAACATCTTTGATTTCCACTTTAGCCTCTATTCTTGAACTCACAACCACCGCCATCTTAATAAGGATGTGCTGAATATGATCCTACATTTGTTAGCATTTTAATGAATTAGAATTTGTATAAGTTAAAGCAAGCACATGAAAGAAGATTCACCATTATGGACAACATGTAAATAGTTTTGATTCACCATATAAACATGTAAACAAGATTCACCATTATGAAACAACATTTAAACAATTTTGATTCACCATATAAACAACAGGTAAACAAGATTCACCATTATATATGTTAATGAAACCTGTTTAGGAAACCTGTTCATGGAACAGTTTAATGAAACCATTATGAAGCTTATTTCATTAACATATAAACAACATGTTAAGGAATGTTTATGAAACCTGTTTATGAAGCCTATGTCATTAACATATAAACAACATGTTAATGAAACCTGTTCATGAAACCTAGTTCACCATAAACATCATGTTACAACATGTTTATGAAACATGTTTATGAAGCCTGTGTCATTAACAATTTAATGAAACCTGTTTATGAAGCCTGTTTCATTAACACTAACAACATGTTTATGAAGCCTGTGTCATTAACATTTTAATGAAACCTGTTTATGAAGCCTGTTTCATTAACATATAAACAACATGTTAATGAAACCTGTTTATGAAACCTGATTCACCATATAAAGAGCATGTTACAACATATCTGGGTTCATTAACATTTTTGTTCAGTACATCATCTAAACAACATTATAAACAACATTATAAACATGTTTCACAAACCATATAAACAGCAGGTAAACAATTTTGATTAACCATATACACAACATTATAAACAGCATTACAAACAGTTTTGATTAACCATCTATACAGCAGGTCTTTTTTACTTTTTAGTCCTCGCAGGTTTACGTGAACTAAAATCAATGTTACTTCATATGTCTTAGATGAATTGATTGTGTTTCATTTGATGGATTATCATTATCAACATGTAAACAATTTTGATAAAACAACATGTAACCAATTTTGATAAAACAACATGTAAACAATTTTGATAAAACAACATGTAAACAATTAGTAAACATATGTAGACAGTTAGTAAACAACATGAAAACAGTTAGTAAACATCATGAAACAGTTTTGATGAATCTGTAAAACAGTTACCAATTAGTAGAGTTATGTAGTTTCATGTATTGTTCTACTATTGAACTCAAACAATTAGGATAGTTTGGTGAGAGTGAATACAAAAACATAGAGTTAACCTCTTTATTTGGATGGGTCGGTGTTGACGTTTCACCGATATTCTTGTGGTTTGAAGTATAACAGGGGGTTTATATCTTCACTTGATTTAAAAGTAGATCGTAGTGGTAATATCTCGAAACCTCCATCTTTGATTTCTAATGACTGTCTTTTCTTTAACAACTCAATGTTCCACCCCGAGAGTGCATGTGCCTTATGTTCTACCACGACTGTTGGACTTATCGTAGATTCAACATATAGCAATTGCAAAATGAAATTTTTGGTTTGTTATGTAAAGAGTTTTTACAATTTTAGATATAAAGGAAACTTATAGTGAGGTATGTCAACGGTCCAGCATAGAAGCACATGGTACTCTCCCTTTTCCATCTTGACTTGCTTGTTTTTATTTTGGCGTAGATGTACTTACACCAATCTATTTGTGGAATCACGTCTTCACTTTCTATTCGCAAAAGGAAACCGAAATTGCAACACCCCATCCTGTTGCATTCAACCATTAGATTTACAAATAGTACAAGAAAATTGAGTTTGAATTTGAATCCTGAATCTCCTGAACTCTGTATCAGTTTTATAAGTCTTTTAGCCGCCTCTTTTTTTTTTCTCAAACTGTTTCCTCCATGTAGTTGCCATGTTCTTTGAAGCATCGACTTCATCCATCTCAAGTAAATCAATCCCACCCATTTGCAAACCCAACAAATTATGGGTTGATTCAACCGTGATTGGTATAACACCATTCGTAACCTTTAGCTCCATCTTCTTAACATCCAAAATGTCGACAACATAGAAACCGAGCTTTGATGGCACTCCGTTAATGGTCATTTCTAATAAAGAGCCTAACCCCATTTGTCTCACCACCTTTTTTGGTCGTCGTTCAATCCAATGATTGTTTGATACAGTGTTCGTGGCGACGTTCTTGTTCTCAAGTTTTCCAACCCCCATTTATTTCCATCACTTGAATCTGATTCATCACCCTTTCCTTATTTTTTTGAGTTCATCTTTCTTCCTAGCTTTTGTTTCATCTGATGCTATACTCGTCTTCAGTATTTGGCCTATGGAAAACGTTATAAATTAGACAATAACAATGTTAGTGTTACAATGCATATGTTAGGGGTAGTTGTATTTTCTAAAAATGAAACGAATATCACCTCTTTTAGATAATGCATTTTCATCTATACTTTCAGTTTCTTTACCCTTAATGCAAATGGGATGTCCTGTCTCAGGTTGCCGTTGTTTGCTTCTTGTACACATCGAAGGATTTTTTTCAAGGTCCATCGCTACTGCATTGCAGTCACAATAAGTTAGATCACTATAACATGCATATCGTAAAGTGGCCTGAAGTTAAAAGATTACAACGTAAGTTACCTTCATTGTTGTTTCTTGAACGTTGTCTTATTTGTTTTCTCGTTGTATGCTTTGGATCTCTTGAATCTACAAGTACAAACAAAGTAAGGTCGGTTTAAGTGTACTCATATACACTGATTTGTAAAGATTAATTGACATGTCGATCAGTTTTACTTTGAACTTACCAATCCCAAATAGATGTTCAGATCTACCATTTTTCATGGCAACACTACTAACTATATCCATATCTATTTTAGCTCTTTTACATCTTGGTGTAACTGACAGATAAATGTCGTCGTTTAACCTCTGATTTTCGCCAAGTACATTGTAACACCCCAAATCCACACATTGCGTATAACACATATTTCATATATAGAATACATGTTTTCCCCACATAGGTCCTTGATACAAGAGTCTATAATATAAAATACACAGCTCAAAAATTCCAAAGCACAAACTCTTGCATCCTATCATCTATGCTTCCAAATACGGCTAAGCACATAGGGAAGTAATTCACATTATACTCTTTCCCTTATCATTACCTGCACACATAATTTTAGAAACATGAAAATGAGGGTTAGACATGAATGTCTAGTGAGATTCCCTTCTATGTAATGCAGGGTGAAGACCACCAAAACATTTATTTCAAATCAAACATCATATGAAACAAAACTGAAAACATACTGCTTTGGTCCATCGGACCTCTGGTTTCAAATAATACTTATAAAATATTTTAAACATTCTTGACCAGAGCCCCTCTGGTCTCTCTTCCAGAGCTTCTTGGTTCACGACCAGAGCCTCTGATTTCAAACCATAGAATATATTTAAACAGTCAGGACCAGACCCCCTCTGGTCTCTCTTCCAGAGCTTCTGGTCTTCATGACAGAGCCTCTGGTTCTAAATCACACTTAGAAAATATTTCGAAACAGGACCAGAGCCTCTGACTTCTGTTCCAGAGCCTCTGGTCTTTATGACAGAGCCTCTGGTTGTACTAACCAGCATCTCTAACTCATATAAATGATCTTTACATAAACTTTCAATTAATGATAGCCTTTTTCATAAAACGAGTAATTTATTAAAAGTTCATGTTCGACCAGAGCCTCTGGTTGTACTACCAGAGCTTCTGGTTCAAAATACATGTCCAACCAGAGCCCCTCTGGTTCAACACTTAACTAGAGCTTCTTGGACTATTTTTCATAAAAAGATTCTAAGTATAGAATTTTTTTCTTAAATATTTAAAAACATGATTYTGACATAAAAATTCTTATCAAAAGATACAAAACCTTTAATCCAAATAAAACCTTTAGTAAAAACTTGCTCATCCTTTCAATCAAAAACCAGAATCCTCTTGGTCCAATGATGAGAACCAACCAGAGCCCCTCTGGTTCCTTACAAGGAACAACCAGAGCCTCTCTGATTCCTCATGAAAACAACCATTCTGTTTCAAAACACTTTTAACCAATACCAATGACCATAGGCCAAGTTTTCCCCTTCTCAATAACATAAATACCATTATTTCTAATAAGAACAATATCGTTGAGTTCTCAAATCACAAAGAAGTAAGGACTCAAATCTATTGTAGTCTTAAAAGACATAACAGCAAGAGCTATAATATTCATATACAATTGCCACCCTTATATCCAAAGGTACACCTCTCCTTGATATGCCACCCTTATCCCAAAAGACATCTCTCCTTGATATGCCACCCTTATCCCAAAAGACACATCTCCTTGATATGCCACCCTTATTTCTTCTTCAAAATCTATGAACTAGTTCAGATGAAGGACCACAGTCACAACCATCTTATCGAATCCTCATTCATAGTTTTATCCATAAAAAAAACCTTTTCAAACTCAGGAACAATCTTTTCTTTCAAAGATTTTCCAAAACATCAAGTTTCCTTTAAATCCTCAAAACAGGACATCATTTTCAAAACTGTTTTAAAGAAGCAATCTCTTCTTTATCTTTCCCAAAATAACAATAATATCTTTAAAACTATTAAAATAGTTTTACCATCTTTCCTTCAAAACCAACATCAAAACTCATAGCATATAATCAATAATAAAACTCACAGTTTATAAGCAAAGGTAGTTTTAAAAGAAAACTCACAGTTTATACTTAACAGTAGGTTAAAACTCACTTTATCAAACAGATTTCCTGAAGACAAACACACAGCAAAAGCTTATTCTTAGCACAGATTCTTCAAGAACACATTTCACTACTTTCTTTCTCTTTTAAACAGACTTTAATTTGAAATGATAAGATAAAATCTTATCTTTTTACTTCTTTAAATACTCTCACCAAGGTGGTGAAGATTATTTTAGTTATAAAAACTTAAAGGCGGTGAAAGCTTCCTCCAATAGAAATAATCTTGGGCKGTGGATTTTACATTATAAAATTCATGATATCTTAACCATGAAGATACCATGATTTCACCCGAATATTTAAATTCAATAAACACCACCTCATGCATACACATATGAATTATATATATATATATGTCATGCTATTATTTCACAATATGCATGATATCATATTCACTTTTCACATAATTCACATAATAAACATGTATAATTTACCTCAACCCAGTTTGTCTCAGACCCGGTTATAACATACATCTTCATGATTGTCATCTGATTGAAATAACATTTACGTTCATTAATGCAACCATATCCAGCGTTCTATTTAAATTATTGTTAAAATGATAAAATAAATATGCATTTCATGAACCCTTTTTTAGTTCAGACACTGTGAAGCAAAATAAAATTACAAGTGTTATCTTCACCAATTGAATTCTCAAACCTAATGTTAATTGCATGAAATTACTGTTTCACAGAATCAGCACTGCTGAAACTGCTGTGGGTGCTGCTGTTACAGTGCATTTAGGTGCATTTTGCATACATCTTAAAACAAATTTAATATTATCTATATGTTGTGAGCCTCAATCAGCATTGACCTCAAATCAGCAAGTTTATTTGGTCTCTACTTAGTTGCATTGGTATCAATATTCACGTGCGTAGAAGTATAAACTCACTAATTAATACCTCGCCAATAATAACATATTCATAATGCAGCAAGTGTCACTGATCTATCATTACGGTACGAATAAAGGTTCATTTTTTACTAACCCTTAGCATATGTTGACTCCACTTCTTCTTGAACTGGAATGAATAGTTCAACAGGTTCCACTGCATCTTGGTTGACTGCAAATGACAAGATTGATGTTCAGTTCATAGGAGCATTCACCAAAAACCACTAAAAGTGTGGTTTTAACCGTTAATTACATAAGGGAACCAAAAGTATTTCCATATTTATCCATATATGAGTTATTACTATGATAAAGGTTCAATTTTACTAACCCTCTACATATGTTGAATCCAATTCTTCTTGGACTGGAACGATTATTTCAACAGGTTGAACTGCATTTGGGTTTACTGTAGTTGACAAGAAAATATGTGCAGTTCGTAGGAGCATGTAACAAAACCTCTAAGAGTGTGCATTGTAACCCGTAATCACATATGAGCTATTACTAAAATAAAGGTTCATTTTTACAAACCCGTTGCATATGTTGAATCCACTTCTTTCTAGACTAGAACGATTAGTTCAACAGGTTGAATTGCATCTGGGTTCACTGCAGTTGACAAGAAATATGTGAAGTTCATAGGAACATGTACCAAAACCTCTAAGAGTATGCATTGTAACCCGTAATTACATAATGGAACCAGAAGGATTTCCATTATGATCCACATATGAGCTATTACTAAAATAAAGGTTCATTTTTTTTCAAACCCTTTGCATATGTTGAATCCACTTCTTTCTGGACTGGAACGATTAGTTCAACAGTTTGAGCTGCATTTGAGTTCACTGCAAATGACAAGTAATATATGAAGTTCGTAGGAGCATGTACCCATTTATGTAAGGATAATGGTGAAGAGGATGATAAACTTCGTTACATTTTGCTCAAGTGCTATTACCAGATCCTCTGTTAAATAGTGAAGACTGGTAGCCTGGAAATGTCAGCACAAGTGCTATCTTTGCTCAGTCAATTTGCTAGGCACATGTATTACTTAAATCCACTAGATTATCAGGGGATCTCAATGTGGGAAGTTGCTGATTTGTAGTCTACTTGTGGTGTTGGTGCTTAATAGAGGTTTCTTGCAAACCAACATCACACACAACATCTTTATCTACATAGCTTATGCAGCTCGTTTAAAAGAAAATACTCAAAATGATCTTGACTTAACGCAACACTAGCGTTCTTTGAAATTATTCTTAAAATGATAATATAATAATGCAAGTAGCTTCATTAATGAGATGATATATGTTGACAACGTTAAATCAATATATAATTACACAATTGTATACAAGGATCCTCAAAGCTACCTTTAATGTGTATCAATGTTTTATATGTCGGAACAAACAACACAATTACACAGTTTTATACAAACCATCCTACCATATTGTCAAAATAACAATGCATCTAGCTTCATTGTGTTGTTAAATTTCATTGATATGTGTTAACCAAATTCAATTAATTTACGGCTGGTTTGTGTAATTGCACACTTGAACATTTTCTTAACACGTTTTAACCAAGATAATCAAATGATATAAATATTTAGTGAATCAATCTCATAAGCAGTAGTAAGAGAACTGACATATAACAAATACTACGAAACCAGGTTCTCAAATCAGGAAGCTTCATTAGTCTCTACTTAGTTGTATTGGTATAAAGATTTTTAGGTCAAGAAATTGGGGTAATGAACACTACGGGTGATAATAAACCTTCACTAACCTTTGACATTTGTTGAATCCGTTTCTTCATGTAGTGGAAGGCTTAGTTGAGCATTTTGACATGCTTCTAGGTTCATTGTAACAGAATCTTCTTCTTCGTCAAGAACAACTGGATTGTCAGCGGTGTTCTTGAACTTAGAGAATGAATTCTTTATCATTATTCGCTCGTTTCTTTTCCTTACTGATTCATATAGATAACGCACCATAAGGTTATATCAAAACATTATACTAATTGCAATCAACCAAGTTTCTTACCTCGATTTGCTGCAATGAATATACCATGATGAAGTTCGTCTGCCATATCTTCTTACCTAGAATCGATTTCTTTCATTGAATCACGGTGTTAGCATATGATTTAGAGTGATTATCGCATTCTTAATTTCACACTATCATTACTTAGAATAGATTGATTTTCCCCTTAAAATTTTGCCCTTCATTGCCCTCAAAGAATCAGGCGTGTGTATCAATATATCGATTTTATTACAACTTTGCCATCAAATGCATCTTGACAAAACTGGACCTATCAAAATTGACCACCGTTGACTTTTCCTCCCTAGGGTTATGACCATGAAGATGAACATTGGATCTTGAGCTTTTTGGTTTCGGATGCATGCTTCTACGTGTTTATTCTTGGATGTAAAGCAATCAGTTGGCTTCTTCTTGATTTTTTTTTGAACGGAAGCCAGACAATTTTATAAACCATAAAGAAAAATTACAGCAAAGCGACCAAATAACAGACCACTACCAACGCAACAAAAAACAAACGACTTGGAAAAACCCATACCAAGCCACCAAAAGCCAAAACAAACAAAGCCCAACCRACTCAAACAAACAACTAAAAATAAAGAAAAGGAGCTTAAAACGCACAAAAGCTCCCCTAACACAGCAAAAACCCATAAAAATCACCCAGTATTGCCAAATAACCGTTTCTCCAACCAAGCCACACGAATTTCAACAGTCTGAACAATGGCTAGAATAATCTGCTCGATATTCCGACGATCCCCAGTAAAAAGTCTTCTATTCCGTTCCTGCCAAATGAAATAAACCRAAGCCGCTACCGCAAGTTTCTGCTTTAACCGCTTTGGACGATGATTAGAATCCGAAAGAGCTTCCAAAATTTGATCCCACACATAAGGCATAGTAGTCAAATCAACAATACGTAAGACGTTGCCCCATACTTCACGAGCAAAATTACACTGGAAAAATAAATG
>NW_020200931.1:86459-86879 GCF_001531365.2 Cynara cardunculus var. scolymus
TTACCTCGATAAAAGAAATTGTGAATTGCAATCTCCACATCTCGCCAACAACATCCCAAGAAGCTTTAAAAAACCGCGAAGAAAACCCATCCGATCCAGGAGCTTTATGATTACCAATACTAAACATAGCATTTTTTATTTCTTCAGAAAGAATCGGCCGTATCATATGATTAGCCTCCGAGAGAGAAAGCTTTTTCGTGAATAAGTTCTCGGGCATAATCGGGACAGGAGACTCATACCGAAGGCCAAGAAAATCCCGAAAATATTCAACAAAAATATTAGGAACATCATCACCATGAACAAATTCACCAGTACTAGTGCATACCGATTGAATGGAATTGGAATGATGCCGTTCTTTAATCACATGATGGAAGAATTTAGTATTCAAATCCCCCTCATTCAACCACTTAACTTTTGCCC
>NW_020200931.1:87094-92025 GCF_001531365.2 Cynara cardunculus var. scolymus
GACCTTTAGAGCCTTTAAATGGGAAGTTACCTTAAACATAAAAGTCCCCTCAACATAATTAGACCACTCCTCCTTAACAATCTTCAAGAAATCTGGGTTCTCAGCCATAAAATTATCAAATTTAAACCCATACCTCGTTTTCCGTAAACCGCCTTTAAAAGAAAGAACCACCGGGGAATGATCCGAAAGTCCAACAAGATGGAAATGAACAGTAGCATCATGGAATTTAGAAGTGAATTCTGCATTAGCCATAGCCCTGTCAAGTTTTCGCATGATTCCCCCTTCAGAATTCGGCTTTTGATTCCAAGAGAAATGAACACCAGTATATTGCATATCAAAAATTTCGACATCCTCCACACACGCAAAAAAATCAGACATATCAATATTACGGCGTGAAGACCCTCCAAACCCATCATGCGGAAACAACATGGAGTTGAAATCTCCCATTACTATCCATGGATTGGAACCAATCAAGACTTTAAATTTCCTTAACCCCGACCACAAGTCTCTTCGAGGAGTACATGCATTTGCACCATAGACCAAAGACAGAAAGAAAGCATCTTGACCACCTCTTAAAAAAACTTTACAGTTCAGGAATTGATTCTGAACCTCCATAGCCATTACATCTAAACTACGGGAATTCCAAGCAAGGATGATACGTGTACCCGACACACACACAGTTTGATTAGAAATCCAAGCCCACCGACCAAAAAGCTTGGCACACACACTTTCAAGAGAGTCCTTAGACACATGAGACTCAATAATTGCACACAAACTAAGATCATTACAATGAATAAAAGTCTTKACCTCATTTTGCTTTATCGGAGAATTGAGTCCYCGGATATTCCAAGTTGCAAATTTTAGMATGATGAAGAGGCCTGGTCAAACCCTTGCTCCCTCCTGTTCATATTCAAAGTGTTCGCAACAGGATCTTTATCCATGATTACTTGGTGATCAACAAGATTTTCCTCYTCATCTAACTGCTCCAGAACTCCATATTTGTTGGGGGCTACCACAGGGTCTAACAAAACCCCCCTTCTTGGCATCCGAAAGTTTTTGACCACAGAATCAATAAGAGGGGTGGGAGTAGGCCGAGAATGGGACGAAGAGTTTATGGAATGAGAAGAAGAAGACCCAGAACCAACATTACCTGTGTCTTTTGAAGTATTCTTCATAATCGCACTTGTTGGAGCAACGTCATTAGAACCATTATTCTTTATTTCCAACTGACCCGCATTTGAGGAGCTTGCTCCCACATCCACCGGACGAACAAGATTTGTGGCGATCTCAGGTTCTTTACCTTTGGCCTTATTTCCAATTTTCGGTCGCCAATGCTTTTTCTCCACTCTGATAAATCCATCAACGTCTTTCCTCCCATCAACTTGCTTACCTTTTTTCATACTAGGAGCTTTAACACAAGAAGAAATTTTATGATAAAAAACCTGACAATGTGAACATTGGATCGGTTCCCAAATGTATTCAACTTGGATTTTCACTTGTTCGGCATCACCACCATTGAGATTCGGGATTTCAACATAAATAGACTATTTCAACTCTCCCACAAACCAAACCTCAACTAAGACCTTAGSAAAACCCGGCCGTCCCCAAGCTTTTTCACACATGGATGCAGTACAAGCATCCATCTGTTTCAGTACTCCCAAAACACTTGCAATGCGACTAACACCCTCCTTGTTAAAAGCAACCAACGGAATATTATGTAATTTCACCCATAGGGGACAGGAAGTGTGTTCCGGTTTCCTTAACCCCTTAGAGGGATCCCAGCGATAAACAAAAAGAGGAATATCGCGTATCATTACCGGCCAAGCTTCAATAGTCTGGTCACACCCTCCAACATCATTAAATTTAAAAAAGAAAATCCCATTCTCATTTAACATTGCGTCATTAAAACCATATTTTCCCCAAGCCGAACGAACAAATTTTTTTACGATAGGGAACGGAATACGAGGGCCCAGAAAATATCCATACAGAACCGTATTATAAGCTTTAGCAGCCTCCTTAGCCATTTCAATTGGAATTTTCACACTAACATCCTTTTTATCAGGCAACGGATAAAATTGGAGATCCATGGCTACCGAATTACCCACCGCTTTCACATAGTTTAATTTCTCCATACCACTAGAATTATTGCCTTGAGAAGTAAGCCTTTCAAAAACGGAAATTCTGATAGGATCGTTAGAAGTAGGGGCCGAATCATCACCCATTTCCCTTACACACACTAAGAAGCCGTGGTGCTGAAACTAACGTTTAGCGCCCTTAATAAGATAGACGAAGACCACGGAGACCGAGGTGCTGAATATCTATCAAGGGTATTCAACGAAAGTGACGAAGACCCCGGAAACACTTAGTATGTATTAAGAAAACAGGAAAATAACTCCACCAAGCAAACAGCAGCCAAATCAACAGAAAACCACACTACTAACCACACAAAGAACAGGCAGCAAATTAACCACCCTTACCTCGAAACAGCAGGTGACAGGAGCTGTCCCAAAACAGCCTCTTACAGACCCAAACAACAGCAAAATTCAAACCTGGAGGGTGCTTAATACAAAAACACAGTAGCCAGCAAACCCCACACAGAACCACAGCGAAACAGCAGCAAAAACCACCAAGATTCCCAAAAAAAAAAAACAGCAAGAGCAGCGGTCTTTTTACCAAACAGACAGCAAACGAGCAGCTTAAGAATCAGCAACCGGAGAAGACCAAAACAGCGAAAAAAACACCCCACGATAGAGCCAACATCGAGGGAAAGCAGTGTATCAAATAAGAATCAGCAGCAAAACCAAACAGTAGGGTACAACAGCCAACGACTCACCAATCCAGTCTCAAACAACAGCAAAATATCACAAACAGCAGCTAAAAACCATAAACCGCGATCTAGAGGTACATAAAATCATAGGAAATCTGTGAACAGCTTAAGAACCAAGCCGGGAAAGTTTCTCGAAACCCTAAACCATAAACAGCAGCCAAAGTTACTCGAAAACTTGAACCCAACTTGATCAAACAGAACACCAATAACCTATGCCGAACCAACCAGTGTATTGCCAAAACTGATGCAAACAGCAGCCGTGAAGAAGGACCAACAGATAACAAAGTACACGACAACTTTGTTAAAACCCAACAGCAGATACCATAAACTGCTACGGAATCGACATAAACCAGTTATGAAGCGACAACAATCAAAAAGAGAAAGATCGGAAACCAAAGTAGCAGCCGATCAAGCAGAAGAAACCCTAATGCCGTCTAACCAAAGCAAGAACACTTTCCAAAAATAAAAACTTACTGCCTCCTTCAAACCGCAACAAAGGAAGGAACGATCAGCAGCAAACAAAACGCACCAAAAGACAAGAAGGAAGATACGAAGGTAAACCCTTAATGCCGCTTTGTCGTCTCCAATACACACACAATCGCATGAAGAGCATGGACAACAAACAAGTATTGACCAACAAAGAAACGAAACCCTAGAAAACCACAACCGAGAACACTTCAAACAGCAAAATCAAACGAAGAAAGGACAAACCTTACTAGCAAAAAAACACGGGAATCATTCAAAACATCCATAAGCACAAGATCCAATGAAAACTGCCATCTTCAAACTCTCAACCCTAGAGAGGAAAAGTCAAACGTGGTCAACCCTTTAGCTTGATTGCCGTGTAAAGTTTTGGTTTTATCATCCTTTGGTCGCTTTTGGTTGTCTCCTTCGTTGCTGGTGGATTGTTCTTCTTTCGCTTGTTGAGAAGGGGTTTGATCTTTGGTCTGTTTGGTTTCTGCTGTTCATCGGCCTCGAGTAAACAAGGTTTGCTTTTGATTAGTCGCTGTCTTTTTTTACTAGGGTTTTATGTGCCGCCTTCTTCTTGTATGTGGGTTTTATCGCTTGTTGGTTCGAGTCTGCGCTTCTGGTTTTCTGTTGATTTACGGCTGGTTTGTCTCTCCTTTTGGCTTCGCTTTGGAAGGCTGATGATTCTAGGGTCCTAGAAGCTGTTACATTTTGGTTTATGCTGCTAGTTTCCCTAGGGTTTTCGTTTAGGGTTGTTGCTATTTTTTTTACTGCTGTTGGATCTGCTTTGTGGCGTGGCTGTTTGTAGCGCTGGTTTTATTAAGGTTTTGATAGTTTTGCTTGCTAGTCGAGACTTTAACGATCGGTATTTGGTTTATGGGCTGGACTATGTTTTCTGGTTTTACTTCTAGACACTTCGACGCTGATTTTCGGGACTGTTTTGCTTGGCTGGTGGGCTTAGCTGTTTATGTTTAGCTACTGTTTGAGATCGTTCTCCTACAATTGTTTTGTTGTCTACTGGGTTCCAAGGTGTTGGTGTTTTATTTATTTTATCTGCTGTTAGTTCCTGGATTTCGCTGCTGGTTGTGATTTACTGTTGGTTCAATCGTGTTTTTGCCTGCTGGTGTTGTTGTTTGTGTTTGCGCATACATCTTTGCTGAAGGTCTGTTTGCTGCTGTTGGATAACGATCTGCTGGTTGTGATAGACTGTTTGAAACCGTTTTGTTACAGACCTGCTGTTTATGATTTTATGTGCAAACATTTCCGCTGTTATAGCTGTTGTTTGCTATTTACTGCTTCTGCTGTCCAATTTCTTGGCCAACTGCGTACTGATTCAGTTGCTTCTGTTGGGGTCTGTCCACGCGTAGCTGCTGCATCGCCGTTTCTTAAGCGTTATCGATTGTTTTGGTACTCTGCTGCATCTAGGGGATTTGGGTTGTGGACTGTTTTACCGGTTTTGCTGCTATCTAAAGCCAGGTTCTATAGGCTTTGTTTTACTGTTTGGTTGACTTGCTGTTGGGTCTGTTTAAAACTGTTTTGACCTGTTGTTTTGGGGCTGCTGTTCTGTTATAACCCAGTTTCAGACAATCTGGGTTAAGGTAAAATTATACGTGATTAATATTTGAATATCTAATGG
>NW_020200931.1:92195-93050 GCF_001531365.2 Cynara cardunculus var. scolymus
AGATGATATCTTAGTGAGGAAGTAAAGTAATGGTATCTTAGTGAGGAAGTAAAGTAATGGTATCTTAGTGAGGAAGTAAAGTAATGGTATCTTAGTGATGAAGTAAAGTAATGGCATCTTAGTGAGGAAGTAAAGTAATGGTATCTTAGTGATGAAGTAAAGTATTGGTATCTTAGAAAGGAATATAAATAGAAACATAAGACAAGATAATCTTATCATTCCTTGTTTTGAAAGAAGATATATTTGTTAGAAAGAAAAGTTGAAGACRGTGAAGGTGTTCTTGAGAAAGAACCAGTAAAGAATCTGTGTTTGCTGTGTGATCTTTTACTACATAATCTGTTTTAACAAGGTGAGTTTAACTACTTTTTTGATATAACTTGTGAGTTTTTGAACTACGATCTGTTTACAAACCGTGAGTTTATATCTACTGTTGATTTTGTATGCTTTTGAGTATTGATGGTTTGAAACTTAAAAGAATTTGGTAAAACTATTCTGTTTAAGTTTTAAAGGAAATATTTTGTGATTCTGAACTTTGAATCTGTTTTGAAAAATATTAAAGCAGAAACTATGCTTTAAAAACAGTTTTGGATTTGATATCCTGTGTTGAGGATTAGATGATTTGAGAAATCATTTACAGAACAGATTGTTCTAAGGCTCGAAAGGTTTTRAATATAAAYCTATTTTGAGATTATGATTGGTTAAAACTATAGACGAGGTTCACTCTGACGTATATGACTTTGTTCCGTCATTGGATGAAATAGTMYRTAGATTTTGGTTAAAACTATGAACGAGGTTCACTCTGATAGTGATGCCTACAACCTGTCATTGGATGAAATAGTTCATAAGATTTTCAGG
>NW_020200931.1:94012-99912 GCF_001531365.2 Cynara cardunculus var. scolymus
GGGAAAACATGTATTCTATGTATGAAATATGTGTTATATGCAATGTATGGATTTGGGGTTGTTACAACTACGATCTTCAGTTCTCAAATATTCTTATCTATTGTGATAGCACTAGTGCTATTGCGATTGCAAACAACCTTGTTCTTCACTCCAATACCAAACATATTGAGATCCGATATCTTTTTATCAGAGATTATGTTATGAATGGAAATATTGAACTTCACTTTATTCCCACTGATTACCAACTCGCTGACCTTTTCATGAAGCCTCTTGATGATATTTTTATCTATTGTGATAGTACTGTTCTGACACACGTGATTCCTCAAAATTCCATCCAATCGTGGATGAGAACGTGCTACTTTTTCATCATTGCACATCTTCAACAGTCGTATTTTCCTCTTTCTTCATTCTATTTCTCTCTCCTCCTACCTATAAATATGAGACATCTCCTCTCATTTTTCATTAACGCCCTCAAAATCTATAGTCGAACCTTTTCGTAAAAAAATTGCTAGCAAGAACTATGAACGCTCAAAACCCTTCGACCTTTTCTCCTAAATCTCTAAAGTTGATATTCTTTCTTTTATTTTTGATATGTTCTTCTTCTTTTTATGAAATTGTTGTTTGTTTATTTAAGAACTTGTTCTCTTAAACTACAAACATAAAGATTATTAACACATTCTCCTACTTGGTTATAATCTAAGGTTTCAAAACACTTATTCTTCTTGAAAAGCTTTCAAAATAAGTTTTATTGTTCTAAAACTTAAAAGCTCACATCCTTATCTTGGACTACAAACAAATATGTTATTTCTTATTTCTTACCTATAATAGAAAATGGCTGCCAAGAACGTGAAATTTTCGATCAAAGATTTGTCCTTCAAGCCAAACAATCATGTGGCTTTGTTGGACATCCCGACGAACAAATCTTACTGCAAGGATGCTGCTAACTTCCTCAGGAACTATCCTATTTCCTATGCTCTCACCCATGAACCTACCATGGTGAAGGAAGTCCTTCAGCATTTCTGGCTAATTGATGAAATTGTTCAAGACACTAACAAGAATGGTCTACAGGTGGAGTAAATATCCTTCACCTTCAACCGCATGACTGTCAGCTTTGGCGTTACAACGCTAAGGCATGCCCTTTGCTTCCCAAAGGGTCCCTTTGTTAGTGATCCTTCTACTGAAATCTCATTTCCCACCTTGATGATATTGGCTATGCCTGACAAATAAAGAAGGACTCTAGTGACTTCTCAAGTCACTATTGAAGATTGAGAGGAACCGCATGTATATGGTGTGGCAATACTTGTTTTCCCATTTCATTCAATGTCTAGGAGGCAAGACTGGTGGCCAAGATCAAGCCTTCAGGGTCATGCTAGGCGTATCTGTCATACACCAGCTCCCGATCAACTTTGTGGCTATGATCTTCAATGATTTGGTGTTGAAGCTGAACAAGCGGCAGGGGGAGAAGGTAGTACCCTGCACCAGGTTTCTCTCAATATTGTTTGCCAAGATCTTTGGCAATAAGTACTCCACAAAAAGTAATCTCTCTATCTACAAGCTTGGATCCAGAATTCTGGATCACAAGCTGAGAAATGAAGACATTGCACTTTCTGCAATTGTGCATGTTTTTTCTTCATTTTCTCCAATTGTGCCTGTATATCCTTCTTCTTTCTCTCCGGTGATCAAGACTAAGGAAAACCCCCCAAAGTCTATCCCAACCACCACTTCCCTCTCTTCCAAATGTCCCTCCTCTCAACCCACTATTGGTTCTCGATTGAGGGCCAAGAAAGCCAAAAAGGGGATACCCACGTCTCTGGTTGTTACCTCTCAACAGGTTTCGGCTATTGAAACTAGCCTTACCCCCAAGGCACCTTCAGCTTGGTCTCCTCCAATCTCTTCAGTGATTTATACAAGCACTATTGTAGCTGTAGCTCCGATCCTAATCGCCTTAGTGACCCAAATAACTAAAGGTGTGAATATCAGCCTAGCCACTACTGAACACCCACGTCCATCAGTCTCGGTCATTTTCTCTTATCCTCCTTCTTTGGTCTCCACACATAGATATGACTCACCAATGACTGTCCTCCCTGATGATGAAGCACCCACCACTGGACCTAAGGTTGCCCCTCTCAACGCATCTCAGTATATGGTGGCCTACCCTCTCAAAGGCAACCTGGAAAGAACCAGCATCAATCCTTCAGATGGTGCTGATCAACCCTCAAGTGCCCCTCTATCCTACCCTTTCATTTCTTCTAACCTCGAGCTATCTTATGCTCAAACATTTTCCATTTCAGGTCCTTGCGACGAAGGAACGCCAGCCATGGAAAAAGAATACAACATGGCTGAAAACGTGAAGCTGATACTCCCCGCTGTGGAGACTGTCCTTATTAAAATGGACGAGTCCATAAGGGCATGCCTCTCAGGGATGAAGTTTCTGCTGACTTTTTAAATGTCAAAGCTGAAGTTAAAGAGGTCAACAACAGCTCTCTTCTGTGCAAGCAACCGTGCGCACCAACGCTGAAGCCATCTCTGCTCTAACCAGCAAGGCCAATGAAGTGAATGCCCAATTTGCTAGCCATGGTAAGCTAATGCAGTAGATACTGGACCTTCTCCAACGTTCAGTACCTACACCGTCATTCACAGTGATGGATCGCCTCCAGCTGGATCAGACTCTTGAATGCAATCTTCTTCAAGCCAGAGCACTGACAAAACTGGAAGAGATGATGGAAATCTTGACAAGAACTCTTTACAACTTCTTTGAATATCATGTTGATGACAAAAAGGGGGAGACAGAGTTAAATGTTTATGCTGCTATCCCAACGACTCACACTGAAGCTGAAGCTCCTAGAGCCACAGCTAATGAAGTTGAGGTCGTTGATGAAAATCCAATTTCCCATGAAACTCCTGAAGTTGAGTTGTTAATGAAACCGTCAGAACTAATGTTGAAGCTCATGACAAAGACCTTCCTATCATGTATGCAGCTAATGCTGATGATAAGGAAGATGATGATGAAGACGATGATTCTCCCACCCTTCCTGATGCTAGAAAGGATCTTGGTGATGATGATGATGATGATAAAGAAGACGATGATGATGACGACTTCACCATTCAGTACCAGAAACATGCCAGTGCCGTGAAAGAAGTCTCTATCAGGGATTCTGCATCCCAGGGAGAGAAAGAGAAAGAAAAAGAGAAGGAGATTTCCGAGAAGAAGTAGAACACCAAATCAAAAGACAAAGGTGTTGCTGAAGAAGGAAATCTCAAGGTACTCTTCAAACCTGTTGAGCCTTTAAGTACTAAATCCTCTAGGTTTGCCATCATTACTTTTTTTCGTCAACTTTCTTCCATCCCCATTACTACCTGTAGAATGGGTATCTGAAAACCCAACCTCTAGCGTTCCTACTAACCAACAAATGTCTCAGCTGAAGGAGTCACTCGACCAAACTAGACTAAAAATCCCTATTCATACCTCTAGTTGTGATGAGTTTGACTTATTGTCTAAAGCTGAAAGACTCTAGGCACTCAAGGTTGAGGAAGAACTCAAACTTCAATGACAACAGACTGAGGACAGCATAAAGTTGGCCAAGTCTCTTGCTGCTCAAGTTCTTCCGAAGAAAAAGTCTAAAAAGATGGTGAATGTTGTCAAGGCCCAGGCTAAGTTGCTTTCCGTTGCAGAAGCTGAGCATGAAAAGGCGATGAAGCTGGTCGACCGAGACTAGAAAATTGAGAGAAGATTGTCTGAACAAGAGAATCAGTCCTCATCATAATCAATGGATGGATGGAAGACGGTGGACTTCTAGTCTCAATGCTCATCACTAGAGACAACCTTGATGTTGTCATGGAGTATCCTTTCTACCTCGGTCAGTATGGCTACAGTGAATGGTTGGAGATCTGCCAACCCATTCAGCGCTCAAAGTCAAGGCACAAGTTGATTATTGAAGACATATCAAGAAGATGTCAAAATACATCGTTGCACCTACAAAGCCATCACTAAAAAAAAGTGGAAGAAGAAGACCTTCAAGTCCTAATGACAGACCAACCTTGAGGCATGAACATGAAATAAAGTTCTCCTTAGACGAAGTCCTGAAGGATTCGAAGAAGCCAGACATCTCAATGTTGAACCTCTCCTTGCCAGGAAGGGTCCTTACATACCCAATATTGTGCACCTTAACCCTTAGTTAGGATTAATTTCCCTTGACAATAAAGGCGAACACAGCTTCCAGAGAGTGTCCGAGCTAAATCTTTGTCCAATGGAACATCTTGCTTATATTAGATATTGGTTGGATGATGATATATATGTTGAAATGATAGACTGCAAGATCACAAGAGAGTTTCGATGTCAAAAGGAGCTTGGAAAATAAGTACATGGCTACATCAACTTCAGTGACCTAGATTAGTTATGATATTTTGTCTCGTAATTTGGTCTTTCATTGTATGTTGTTTTTATCTATGTCTTGACTTTCAATGTAAAACTTATATTTTGTAAGTCTAGAAATGTACTGACTGAAACACTTGTAATTTTTCCTACGAATGAATATAAG
The DNA here is from genome assembly GCF_001531365.2 of Cynara cardunculus var. scolymus. Lineage (NCBI taxonomy): Eukaryota > Viridiplantae > Streptophyta > Magnoliopsida > Asterales > Asteraceae > Cynara > Cynara cardunculus. Next base: position 98,551 of record NW_020200931.1, read on the forward strand.
TATTTCACCAGCATCACTGAAAAAGATCCCAGAAAAGAGTAATAGGGACACATGTCTATGAGTTACAGTATTCTCTGACAGTCACTGACAATCTCTAGTCAGTGCACATGCTTTAAGTTTCAATTTTCTTCTTGTACTTTTTCTTGAATTTGTAACTTAAGAAAACTTATAAAGTAAGAACTGATTCACTGAAAAAGATCCAAAATAGTTAAAAGGAACATTTACTTTTTATGTAACTATTATTTATTAAGGCAATTTTCGTTATGTTTCTTTATCATCATCAAACAGTGGGAGATTGTTGATCCTCTCTCTCATTGATTTCATGATACTCCCTTTTACCTCTCGTAGTATTATGTTTCTATTCTTTCAGTTCCAGCGATCATCACTGAGTCTGTTCAGTGATCGCCGAAACATGAATTGTAAATCCTACAGCGACAGCGATACTTCAAGAAGACAAAACTCACACCAAAGAACCTTTAGTGAAAGTCGAAGACTGAAATTATAGATTAGTGACTAGCACGTTCGTGATCTGAAGCGGCATTCAGTGATTACAACCTGGTCAACATATGTGTGAAGACTGCCCAAGCCTCAGCGAATGCTGAAAAGATCTTTAGTGTTATTCCGGCATTCAGCGATCAAAAGCTTATTGTGCAAGATTGTTTTTGTCTTGTCCTTCCACACACAAAGGACAAACCCATACCCTTTCTAGTGCCCACCAACTTCACAAAAGGATGTCTGCTCATGAATAGACAATTGTACTATTCACTGTAGCAAAGGAAAAGCTTTCCTCCTAAAGCTTGACGCATGTTCAAACCCTTCTGATTATCATTAATGCAATGGGTATAAATAGATGAGTGCTCTCTCCATCCAGAGAACACACACATATATGCACACATCTAAAAAGAACACTTACGCTTATCTTCAAGCAAGTTAGAATCCCTCTCAAGAATTCTAAATTCTTACCCAAGAGGAACATCTTTCCTTCTTTATCTTTTCAAGAAATCTTTTCAGTTTTGCTAAGTATATATGTGTGTAAACTTAGGTTGTTTTAGATAGGTTACTTTACCTTGTCTATTTCCGCAAACAATTTACAAAAATCTGTATTGATCTTTGTCTATCAATATATATATTTTTAAATATGAAAGTTTTCTGTGTTTGTATTCATCCCCCCACTTCTACAAACTATTCGTCTAAAACTCTTGTAGATGTAACACCCCATTCCACACATTGCATGTAACCTATACTTCATATATAAGAAATAAATGTTTGTACACCACATTGGTTGTTGGTCCCAAAGGGTCTACAAGAATACTAAACAGTTTGTAGAAGGGGGGGATGAATACAAACACAATTTTCAAATTT
>NW_020200932.1:0-1471 GCF_001531365.2 Cynara cardunculus var. scolymus
GATTATTCGTATTTATTGGGGCAAGTTGGTCAGGAAAGGCTCAGTAGCATCTCAAGTGTTTAACGTATAGATTTACATTTATAAAGTGCTTTGAATCCGCTTACTTCTGCTTTGCTTGTGAAATGCTCATATTTTTTTTCTGTTTATGCATTTAAAACCCGTGTAACTCACCAACTTTCGTAGTTGACGTTGTTATGCCATGCTTTTCAGGTGCTAAGTAAGTTGTGTATTCCTGGAAGTATTCCTCGGATTGAAGATAGATTAAGTCTGATCTTGGATTAAAATTGTAATTATCTTTGTATGACTATATCGTGTTAAAGTCGATAAACTTTTCTTTATGACCTTTTGTAAATTGTTTCTCTTAAACTGTGACAAGATCCGCTTGCCTGTTACAATCCCGTGTTTCCGCTTTAGCGGGGTCTGACAGGCGACTCCAGCTGTGGTCGGCCACGGCGAGGACGGCAGTGAAGACGACGGTGGGCGAGGACGGCGAGGACGGCGGTGGTCGGCAACGGCGAGGACGGCGGGAACCGGGTCTCTCTCTCTCGATCTCGATATCGGGTCTCTCTCTCTCGATCTCGATATCGTAGCTCTCTCTCTCTCTCTCTCTCTCTCTCTCTCGATATGTGCAGTATAAAGTTAAAAGGAGAAAGATGTCTGTAAAGTTAAAAGGAAAAAGCGTAACCTAGGTAAATGTAAAACAATTCAGCGACGGATCACTTCCGTCGCAAATGTTGAACCTTTTGTAAAAACTTCAGCGACGGAATATATCCCTCGCAAATTCTGATTCATGAAATCGGTATGTGTGTGTATATATGTGTGTATATATATATAAATAATATGTAATAATATATATAAATAATATATAATAATATATATATAAATAATATGTAATAATATATATATATATATATATATATATATTATATTATTATATATATATATTACGATAAACTCAATATATCCCGGTAAATAGATTAAGTTCCAATAAAACCGAACAAATGCCAGTTAAATGGGTTAAGCCCCGATTAAAAAAAAAATAAGAAAATAGGACAAATCCCTCGTTGATCCCTCACAGATCAGCGAGGGATCAACGAGGGAAAATGATTTTTACAACTTCCCTCGCTGATCCCTCGCTGATCTGTGAGGGATCAGCGAGGGAATTGGCAATAAACATATCCCTCACAGATCAGCGAGGAAATTTGATTTTTGCCATTTCCCTCGCTGATCCCTCGCTGATCAGCGAGGGATCGGTGAGGGAAATGGCAAAAATCAAATTCCCTCGCTGATCTGTGAGGGATCAGCGAGGGAATTGTCCTATTTTCTTAATTTTTTTTATCGGGGCTTAACCCATTTAACGGGCGGTCCTAATCGCGACAAAAACCATCTATAACCGGTCCCGGTTCCGGCCCCATAACCGGTCCCGGTTCCGGCCCCATAACCGGTTACGGCCGGTCCTTTGCAAAAAAAA
>NW_020200932.1:2961-4490 GCF_001531365.2 Cynara cardunculus var. scolymus
TTCATCTTGCTACTCCCACCACCGTCTGCCTCCTACTATCCTACCGACATCCACCTACTACTGTCGACAACAGGTGACCCAAAGGTAACCATTTGGTAATGGGGTGAGCAAGACCAACGAATTTTTCTCTTTAGTTTTGGATCTTGAAAAACATGGTGGAGATACAAATCTGATTTCCAACTCCGACGTCCCTTCCCGGCCCCATACCTCGACCCAAACCATCACGGTATGTCAATCTGGCCTCGTGTCTCTCTCTCTCTCTCTCTCTCTCTCTCTCTCTCTCTCCAGCACAGATCTATGAACCTAAAATGGTCTTCTCACCATCTTTAACTATCTTTATCCCTCTCTTTTTCCTCTCTTATTTAATCAAATCAACATTGATAAAGAACTTCCAGCAACGACAACTGATCATAAATTGGACGAGGAAAGCATGTTCTTTCGATGAGCAGGATCTCCGACGAAATATTCGAAGTAGATCTAGACGCTTGTGAACAGATTTTGCGTCGGTTTCTCCAACACCGAACTCTTATATTACAGGATTAATTGATTAGGGTTTAAAAGGTTCTGATTTTTGAGTATCACAATATATATTCATCAACCATATTTGGTATCATAGTTGTATCACAGTAGTATTTATCAACCAGATTTGGTATCACAGTGGTATCACAGTGTGTTTTTGTTGTTTTATAAAGTGCATCATAATTATTTTGTTGTTAAAGTGTAACATAATGTACCAGGATAGTGTTGTTTTATTAAGTGTATCACATCGTATTTTTTTCGTTAATTTATGAAGGGTATCACAGTGTGCATCATTTCTTTGTCGGAATAAGGTTCGTCGGAGAGATGAATAAGGTTCGTCGGAGAGATGAATAAGGTTCGCCGGAGAGAGGAGAGTGTAACACAATGTATCAGGGTAGTGTTGTTTTATTAAGTGTATCACATCGTATTTTTTCGTTAATTTATGAAGGGTATCACAGTGTGCATCATTTCTTTACCGGAATAAGGTTCGTCGGAGAGATGAATAAGGTTTGCCGGAGAGAGGAGAGTGGAGAGAGAAGATTTTAAAAATACCTAAAATGCCCTTTAATTGAATTTTTAAGTCAAATTACCAAAATTATCAGTTTCCTAATTTATCCATTGATTCGTGGTTGAGATTGGTTCTCACAGTTACCACAAACAACTCAGTTCTCCCTTGAATGACCCCCTATATATATATATATATATATATATACAAACAACACACATACATACATACATACTTATTTTCTTGAATTTTATGTGTTATATTTTTATATTTAGGTATTGTGTATATATATATATATATATATATATATATATATATGCATGTGTTATAAGTATATATACCCGTTAGCCCGTGTTATATACATATATGTTTACACGACGTTGTATGTGTTATATGTATATATACCTGTCGGTCAATTATATATACACATATATATATATATACATGTGTACTAGTTGCTAAACACGATTGGATGAATGAATATATGTTTAAACGTATGTGTATA
>NW_020200932.1:5464-49510 GCF_001531365.2 Cynara cardunculus var. scolymus
GGGGGGGGGGACACCTAAATTTGAATTCTCCTGGTTCTCTCTTTTTAGAATAGAAACTCAAAGCTCTTGTTTTCCTCCAAACCTCATCTTCTATAGCTGAAAATATCACCAACCCTATAAACATCTCTCATCCTATCATTATTTTGCCCTTGCCTTTACACCAGAAATTAAAGATCTCCTTAAACTTTAGTTTGTGTGTAAGGGGGGCCTTTGTCTCGTAGATTCAACAGGGGGAGGGTCGATCCTCCATTTTAGGCCCTCTCTCGATCATCAACATTTCTTTTAATATCAGAAAAACACAAGTTAATTTAGATTGATTTTAGGGGATGTAGCATAGATACAAGGAAAAGAAAAACAACAGACATTTTTTTATGTATTTTGGAAGGGGCATGGATTAAAGATCATGGCGGGGAAGAACATGATGAAACTTGCCATATTGAGCCTCTCTTTCGTGGTGCTTGTGGCCATGGTGATTGGGTTGATCGTAACAGTCAACAAATATTCGGAAGAGAAGCCTGAAAGCACGAAACTTGATGAGGACGTAAAGGCTTCAATCAAAGCCGTTTGCGAGAACACAGATTACAAGCGTACTTGCGTTGAAAGCCTCTCAGGAGCCTCCACGAAGTCGACCAATCCTTATGACCACATAAAGACCATGTTTGAGATCACGATTAAGCAGCTTGATGCTGCGGTGAAAAACTCTTCGTTTATGAACGAGATCCATAGAGACCCAAGAACCAATGATGCTCTCAAGGGTTGCAAGGAGCTTGCAGGCCTTGCTGTTATGGATTTGAGGAGAGCTTTCGACAAAATGAGCGGTTTCAGTCTCAATGAGTTTGGCCAAGCTCTTGTCGAATTGAAGATATGGATGAGTGGTGCGATAACTTACGAACAAACTTGCCTAGATGGGTTTGAAAAGACACAAGGAAACGCAGGAGAGAAAATGAAGAAAGCTTTGAAGAAATCCATGGAGTTAACAAGCAACTGCCTTGCCATGACTACAGATATCTCACAGGCTCTTCAAGAAGTTGCTGTACCCCAGACTACAAATCGTCGTCTGCTAACCTTATTCAGCACCGATTACAATATTCCCGAATGGGTAGATGCTACAGATGAAAATGTGTTGGAGAAAACGTCGATGAAGATCGATCGAGACCTTACGGTTGCACAAGATGGGAGTGGAGATTTTGAGTCGATAAACGAAGCTTTGAAATTCATTCCTGTTAGGGGGAAGGAGAGGTATGTGATGTACATTAAAGAGGGAATTTACAAAGAGATAGTCCAGTTCCCTAAAAACTTGACTCATATAATGATAATTGGTGATGGACCCAGTAAGACAAGGATCACTGGAAACTTGAACTTCATTGATGGAGTTACCACCTACCATACTGCAACTGTTGGTAAGCAATATCCATACAAGGGAGTAGAAACTCAAACATACCACTAACAATAATACAACAAAACTCACTAGCATGTTTAAAATGTCTGAACAAGAGTATGTGTTTTTAGGACTTTTTTAAAATAAAGTATTTTATTAATTATTTTATATAATACTATTTGAAAACTTGTCCTATAAACATAACATAACATAACAGTAATATAAAAAGATGAGTTTATAGGGCATGAATTGTCCTAAAAAATAGTTAATATGACACTTTTTTTTAAAGTTCAAAAAGTTTTGTTATGACGCGTACATGCGTCATATAAACATATTGTAACACTTTAGATAAGACGTTTTATATTTTGGTCGTATAAAGTCTATAAGTCACTCTATTAGGACACTTGAACATTCTAAATGTTGTATAAATCTGATTTTGTTGTAGTGAAGTGTCGTAATAGACAGTGGACCGAAATCTATAGAATCATGCAATCGTGTGTCTTATTTAAATGTGTTATAATAAGTTGGTAGGACGATTTTGGGTATCAAAACATGTTTTTAGAACAATTTTGAAATAAACTTCATATTAGTCCATTATTTGAAACTTTTAAAAAACAAGTGTCATATAAAAAAGCTAATAAGGCTACTAAATAACTGATTAGGATGCCCAATACATCCTAACATCGTATTCATTGTAATACTTTTACACATAACGCATAATTGTTTAATTTTATATATTAATTTAAGTTCTATAAAACATTCTGTTTAGATATTATTTTGTCTTGTAAAACTAATTTTGTTGTAGTGTATCTTGTTAGATAGGTAATTAACTCGGTACAGATGATTCATGCAGCTGTTTCTGGAGACTTTTTCATTGCGAGGGACATTGGGTTCGAGAACACAGCCGGTCCCGAAAAGCACCAGGCCGTAGCGTTGCGCGTTAGTGCAGACAGAGCGATCTTCTACAACTGCCACATGGACGGTTATCAAGACACCCTTTACGTGCACACGTATCGCCAGTTCTATCGTGACTGCACCATCTCGGGCACCATTGATTTCCTTTTTGGGGACAGTGCAGTGGTGTTCCAAAACTGCATCATGGTTGTTCGAAAGCCAATGGACAACCAGAATTGCATTGTTACAGCACAAGGCCGAAAGGAAAACCGACAGCCAACAGGAATCGTCCTCCAGAATTGCAGCATTGTGGCAGATCCAGTATACTTTCCGGTGAGGAAGGAAATCAAATCGTACCTTGGACGGCCATGGAAGCAGTATTCAAGAACAATCATCATGGAATCCTTCATCGATGATTTGATTCAGCCTCAAGGGTGGTTGCAATGGAACCAAACTTTCGCTTTCGATACCCTTTTTTACACTGAATTCAATAACCATGGCCCAGGATCTTCCAAGTTAGAGCGTGTACAATGGCCTGGGGTGAAAGAACTACCAGCGAGTCGAATCAAACGCTTTACGCCTGGAAAATTCATCACGGGTGACTCATGGATCCCACCAACAGGTGTTCCTTATACCTCAGATTTCATCTATGAACCCCCGAAAGATGATCCGAAGAACGATTACAGTAAGAAATCTAACGAAGAGGATAGAGACTATACTCCCACTCCAGAGAAGGAAAAGAAGCAAAAGAAGCCAAAGAAAAAGAAGAAACCAAAGAAAGAGAAGGATGAATCTTCAGATAAGCAAAAAGCACCAGCTGAAGGTCCTAGCAGCATGGCTGAGAGTGAGATAAGTGCACCATATGCAAGCCCAGCACAGCCACCATCACAAGGAGCATCCCCAACACCCAAAAACGGATCTTTTCTGAGGAAAGTTTTTGGATTATTTACGAAAAGTAATCACTAGTTTAGATATGAATTAGTGTGTATGTAGTTAATTGTATTCTTAATTAATAGCTACCTCTAACTTTAATATATGGCGCCCATAAGTAACAAACAAAGACAGGAAAGCAATTATGTCTACATTTTTAGGTATATATATATATATATATCTATTAATAATCAATGCTTGTGGCCGAGGCCGAAGACAAGGGCGGGATTCGTGGAGAGGAGCGAGGGGGCGCACGTACAATGCATCTGGAGCTCCGGAGCTTTATTTTTATAGATTATTTTAAGAAGAAAACTGATAATTACTAATAAATTAAAAGAGTTATTTAATCAGTAATTGATAATGAGCAGCTTTACTTTAATTGTCGATGGTTAACCTGTTGTTTTATTTAATTTTAGAGATAATATTTCAGTTGGATCCAAAAACACCAAAACAACTATCGAAATCTATTCTCTTTCTTTGTGTCATTGCCTACTGTCTCTTAGAAATTCCTACCATCGATCTAGCTATTGATGTTAGTATTTAATTAGGGCTATGCAATTGTTAGACTCACAACATTAAAGACAAGATTATTTTATCCATGCAGTTTGCTTCAAGTTCTTCTACACTTTCTAGGTTGGTTTTATTATTATTCAGTATTGTATTGTATTTAATTTGGTTCACTTTTTGAACAATCTGCTTCTATCCTTTTTGTATCGAATCTATCTATTGTGGAGGATAGAATCAATTGGTGTGGTATTCATCCTAGTTCTTGTTACGTGCAGTATAATATATATTATTCTAGATATTAATATTTAATAATAAAGTTTTAATCTTTATTAATAAAGAGATTATATTTATTAACAAATATTTGTTTTATTTAAACCATAATTGTATTGATTATATAATTAGAATTTTCATCACGTACTATTACATATATGACTTTCATATATATACGCCTCGTTAATTTGTACACAGTTGTGTCTCAAATTCGTGTAAGATAGATACTTTCATATACGGTGGGTATTTTACACATTTATGGAACGGTGAAAGAAGGTTTGTTTTGTACACGGTTTTGGAACCATGTATAAAGACCATTGCTTTCATACACAGTAGTAGCCTTATAGACGATTGCAAAACTGTGCACAAAACAACCGTGTATGAAACCTTATCTTGTAGTACATTGTGTCCACATACAAGCATTGATGATCCTAACTGTCGAAATTCTGATGGAAACGGCACCGAAACTAAGAGGGGCCAAAAATATTTCTTAATGTTGCTCACATAATGAAAAGGGGTCAATGTCACATATTGATGTAACGTAGGATAATCAGATGTAAAGATTGAACTTATACCTAGGAATAATCTCTCCTAAAACTTGTTAGCTTCTACAAATACCAAGTCCGTTTATCAAATACTTATCCGGTAAGTGTTAAGTTTATCGGTAAAATTTAACACTATTATGTACTTACCGGTAGACGTGGCCAAAAACCGGTCCTGTCCTGGGTTGGGCCTAAATCGGTCTTGTGTTGAAATAGTAACAACCCGGACCGGTCCCGATCCCGATCCCATCGAAAATACTAACTAGTCCCGGGCTGGACCGGACCTTGTTTTTGGATGAAAATCATAATTAGTCCTTAACCGACAGTCCCAAATCGATCCCAATCCTGAAACATTTGGTCATCTCTACTTACTGGGTAAGATTTTAGTCCACCAAAACGATATAGTATACAACAATTTGTCCGGTATGCGCTTACCGGGGTAAGAGTAGTCGCCCTCACTTACAGCGTAAGACTCTTACCGGGTAAGATTCTTGTTCCTTACTATATTCATCCGGTGAGATAATGTTACTTGGTAAGCGTTTGATAAACTGCCTCTTAGGCTTTAAATTCAAATTCAAATTCAAATTCTAAAGAAGTCTTGAATTTGGATGGAGAAGAAATGTTCTATTTATCCAAATGTTTCATACAATACAACACATGTTAAGTGAAAGTTCAACAATGACGATGAGGGGACAAACATAAAAAGCCCAAAAGAAGATGAGCAAATTAAAAAAAAAGAAATATATATACAAGTGTCTCAAAACATGCCAAACCACAACTTTCAGGGCCGATATTCCTGTTGCTTCAATTTTGTTTATGGGGCTTGAAACGGAGACAGTATCAAAAGTTATGCGTGTGTGACCACCCGTACAGATGCGTTTATAGGACAAAAAAAAGTTTTACTCTCCTAATATATTTTTTCATAGAATTTAAGTTTATAAGATCAAATACTTGTATGTTATGTATAAAGTATACTTACAAGTTTATATGACGTTTTTTGTGCGTCATACCATACTTTTAGGGTACCTTTCAAACAAAGTGTCATATTAGCCCCTTTTATAAGATATTTTCCTATAAACACAACTTTTTATAGAACACTTATTTTAAGACACATTTTCAAATAGTGTCATATAAAAGGGCTAGACAGTTAGTTTTAGATGTGTCCTAAAAAACATATTAAGATGTCCAAAAAAGTCTTACAAACTTATTACAACATTTTTATGTATGACAATCAAATGTTTAAATTTAGTCTTATAAACGTAAGTCCTATAGGTAGAGATTGGTACGAGGACAGCACAGAACAGAACATGACATGACAAGTGTTTAGTCGACTAGGACTCGACATGACAGAACTAGATTGGACTCGACAGAACTAGATAAGTTGCCCCAAAATTAATTTTATGATATTATATATCGTATAATAGTTATAATTAACACAAATAAAGTAAAATAATTTAATTTATAAACATTTTTACACAATTTTCATATACATAAATATAAAATAGTACCAAATTTGAATGAAATTTTTTATATAACTGATGGTATTTTGATAAAACTCGATTCATACAAAGGAGAAATTATATTTTATTCGGTTTGGAATATCATTATCAATGGGTGAATGTGTTGGAATATGCTCATGTCACAATAAATAATTATATGGCTAAACACACGTGAGCCTATAGGGTCACTCACATATACACTGAGACATCATTTAATATAATGTATTTATTGTATTTACATTATATATATATTATCTTAGTAACATAGGGTATTTACATGGGACTTAATCATTAAGTATGACTTACTAATTTGGGATTGGAGTAAGTTAATGGCAAGCCATTATAATTAATTAAATCCTAAGCCCATGAAGAGTTAGAAGGAAAAGCCTAAGGAAGCATTAGGGTTAATCCTATATAAATATAGTAATTAACCTAATGAAAAGATAACTCCTCTTCCTCCTCTCTCTCTCTCTCTAAATACGGCGCCCACCCTAGGTTTCCTAGGGTTTTTCGGTTTTTCATCTTCTTACTCGTTCTTTGTGTAAGAAGGTTCGTTACTAAGAGGACTAGCATCCGGTGGTGATCGAGGACGTGTAGTGTGGATTACTCTAGAGGTATTCTCTCTAGAATACTTGGTTTCAAAACCTTGCAAGTGAACACGGTCTTTCATCTATAAATCACGCTAAAAATGTATATCGTTATTTGTTTTATCATTTAATCTTTTGGCGATACGTTGATCCGGTTTTGATGATTATTTCCGCTGCGTTTTTATATACTTTTATATGTTCTTTTTTATATTATAATCACCAACAATGGTATCAGAGCCATCGTATGTGCCTTTTGATTAACGTGTATATGAAAAAGTGGCAAAAATAGATTCGATTTCGTTTTTTTTTTCATTTTGGTTCGAAAATCACAGCCCTAAGGCTGATTTTTTTTTTAATTTTTTCGACCCAAGAGGTCTTTAAATAATGTATTTTTAGACTCTTAAAGCCACTAGTTACATATATTAATCGTAGATTAATTATTGTAATTTTTCTTCGTTTTGTTGGCTTGTTTTATTTCTTATCATAAGTGTTTTAGATCCATGGTAAAACATGCATTTTTCCATGGACCAAGCCAACACTCTTGTAATATTGTATTATTATGTGAATGTGCAAAACCGATGAAAACCTTGACCATTTGTATGCTTTATCTCTTGGTTGTCGTTTTATGGAATGTTTTGGTTTTTGGGTGCCTTTGTTTTGGCATTTATCATCACTTGTTGCCATTGTTTGGGCATTTGTTTTTACTTAGTTTTGTAGTAGAATAAATGTATTTTATTTCAAAATTGTAATCATTGCTCGGCATGGAATGACGATGAAGTTAAAGAAGGAAAACAATTTTCGTCACTGTTGGACAGCCGGCACGAAAACTGTGTTTCCCGGAGTTTGGCGACTCGGATTGTGGTGATTCTTTTTCCTGAAGTTCCATAAGACATAGGAGCACAACTTTGTAGATGGATGCTTCAATTGGGGAAGATTTCTTCTATGGTTTTTCCAGAAAATTTTGGTGTTCGCATGTTCATATGGATTCTACTTGCTCTTGATTGTCTTGGAGCGAGTGGGAGTCTATTTGGGTTTATGTTGGTCTGTCCTTAGTTTCCCTCTTGGTCCGTCGTGATGGCTCACAAGAGTAAACATAGTTTTTTTTTCATCGGTTGAGGTTTTGCACATTTTATGGTTGTGTGATTGTTCATGTTGCATTGTTATTCATATCCTGCATATTATAACTTGCAAAATAAGTTTTTTTAACTCATGCTACGAATGAAGAATGCATGCTTCTTTCGTACATTTTTTTGACACGCTTTTATCAAAACTATACCCGTCACAATTTTAAGTCGTGCCGTCCAATCAGTTTGAAATCACTCGCTTCTACTTTTCACATTCACGTGAGACGTGAGTTGAATTGTAATTTCGAGGTAATTATTGTCTAAGCATGAGACCTAGAACCTATATTTACATGATTTAAAATTGGATGACTTAATCGAGTTAAGCGGGCGAGACCTTGACTCGAGGCAAGGTTGGGACTAAACATGCCAGCTTGACACTAGTTGCTCGGTCACTAGTTGCCATGGGTCCCATAAGGATCTAAGAATTGCACTTGTAATGCAATTGGTGAACGTCACCTACCTGTTGAGTCTATCATTACTAGTAGATCAACTGATGTAATGATAGAGCCCAAATGAGGATCTTAGCCTTTTTTCGTAAAAATAATTGTTTTAATAGTAAAACTAGGGTAGTTAATTTTAAAAAGGATTAATTATTAAAAATACTAATCTTGAACATCGTATGCTTGTAGATGACAACAACAAATCAAAACCTAAGCAACTCTACTATCCGGTCAGTTCTTGAAAAAGAGAAACTGACGGGTATCAACTTTATTGACAGGTATTGAAATCTGAGGATTGTCCTTAGAGCTGAAAATAAGTTGACCCATCTGGAAGAGGCCTTACCTGAGGCACCTCCTGCAACTGCTTCTGCTGCAGTTCGTACAGCCTATACCAAGAGGTTTAACGAATAACAAGAAGTCTGATGCTTGTGAGCATGACCCCCGAGATCCAAAAGAACTTGGAGGAACTCACAGCATTTGAGATGGTACAAGAGTTGAAAAATATGTTTCAACAACAAGCTGAGCATGAACTGTTTGAAACAGTAAAAGCATTCCATGCTTATAAGCAGGAGGATGGCCAGTCAATTAGCTCTTATGTCTTGAAGATGAAAGGCTATCTTGATCAAATGGAGCGTCTTGGTTACCCCATGCCACAAGTTCTTGGAGTGAGTTTGATCCTTACCTTACTTTCCAAGGACTATGATCAGTTTGTTATGAACTATAACATGCATAGCATGGGGAAGACTATAGCTGAACTGCATGCTATGCTAAAGCTTGCAGAGTAAGGGTTGCCCAAGAAAGAGAAAGATCCAGCTGTTCTAGCAATCGGGGAAGGTAAAATCCGGAAACCAAAACCGCAAGCACAGGGCAAGGGTTGTGGCAAGGGTAAGCAAGTCTATAAACCTAAACCAAAGATCCCCCTACCTGCTAAGAAGGAGCACCCTGCAAAGGACGCCGCCTGCCATCACTGTAGAGTGGTGGGCCACTGGAGGAGGAATTGTCCTGCCTACCTAGCAGAGTTGAAGAAGAACAAAGCTACCCTGGCTAGCATATCATGTATCTTCGCTATAGAACTCTATGCTTTTCCTAGTAAATCCTGGGTTTATGACACCGGTTGTGGAACTCATATTTGTAATAATGTGCAGGGACTAAGGGGAAGTAGAAAACTAAACAAAGGAGCTTTGAACCTGTACGTAGGCAATAGAATGCATGCTGCAGTTGAAGCTATAGGGAGCTTTGATCTTATCCTCCCTAATGGATTGATTATTGTTTTAGACAATTGTCATTATTCACCTACTATTACTAGGGGTATTGTTTTGCTTTCCCGTTTGAAGAATAATGGTTTTATTCATACTTTTACGGATTATGTCATTTCGGTTTCTAAGGATAATATATTTTATTTTAATGTTATTCCGCAAGATGATATTTTTGAAATTTACATGCATAATCTTGTTTCAGACGGTAGTTTTATGTATACATGTAGCACTAAGAAATCCAAACATAATTTGGATTCCACTTACCTATGGCATTGCCACATAAACACAAAACGCATTTTAAAGCTACAACACGATGGGCTTCTAAAGACAACTGACGATGAGTCATTTGACAAATGCCTCTCTTGCATATGTGGAAAGATGACAAGAAAGCCTTTCTCTCATGTAGGTGAAAGAGCCAAAGATCTACTTGGACTCATACATAGTGATGTATGTGGACCTTTTAGAACTATGTCTAGGGAAGGTGGTAACTACTTTATCACTTTCACTGATGATTTCAGTCGTTATGGTTATGTTTACTTGATTAAACATAAACATGAAGCTTTTAAAATGTTCAAAGCCTTTCAAAGTGAAGTAGAAAATCAACTCGGCAAGACTATTAAAGCTCAACGTTCTGATCGAGGAGAAGAGTACATGAGTCAAGAGTTTTTAGACCATCTGACTAAATGTGGGATTGTCTCAAAATTCACTCCTCCATACACCCCACAACATAATGGTGTGTCTGAAAGGAGAAATCGAACCCTGTTAGACATGGTTCGGTCTATGATGAGTCTAACTACTTTGCCAATGTCCTTTTTGGGGTGTGCTCTAGAGTCTGCTGCTCGCATACTCAATATGGTTCCATCCAAGAAGATTGATAAGACACTATATGAAATATGGCACGGGAAAGTCCTTTTCTGTCTTACTTGAAGGTCTAGGGTTGTGAAGATCTCGTGAAATGAGACACACCGAACAAACTTGAGCCTAGATCCATCAAGTGTATCTTCGTAGGGTATCCAAAGAAAACAATCGGAACTATTTCTACTACCCACCCGAGAACAAAATTATTGTTGCTCGGTATGCTGAGTTTCTTGAGAACAGTATCATTTCACAAGAAGCAAGTGGGAGCACTGTAGACTTTGACGAGATTCAAAGCGAAGATGCACAACCTCCTGGTAACACTAGCGAACATCACACTAAGGCTGAACATGGAGATGTTGAGCACAGAGTGATGTCATTCCCATTCGTAAGTCCGGAAGGACACCTCATACACTTGATCGTTATGTTTATTATGTCGATGCTGAAGAGCAGAGTTTGAGGGATCATGGTGAACCCTCTAACTATGAATGCTGAAATGCAATCCATGAAAGGCAATCAAGTCTGGAACCTGGTTGATCTTCCTCCAAACAGCAAGACTGTTGGGAGTAAATAAATCTTCAAGAAAAAGACCGACATGGATGTCAATGTACACACCTATAAAGCTCGTCTAGTAGCAAAAGGTTACACTCAAACCTACGGGATTGACTATGAAGAAACCTTCTCGCCTGTTGCTGACGTTAAAGCTATTAGGATTTTTATAGCCATAGCAGCATACTATGACTATGAGATTTGGCAAATGGATGTCAAAACTGCTTTCTTGAACAGGCACCTTAATGAAGATGTTTATATGGTGCAACCCGAGGGTTTTGTAAATCCGAGACATCCCAAGAAAGTATGCAAGCTTCAAAGATCGATTTATGGATTGAAGCAAGCATCCAGAAGTTGGAATAAAAGGTTTGATGAGGAAATCAAAACGTATGGTTTCACTCAAAATCCTGATGAGCCATGTGTATATATGAGAGCTAGTGGGAGAATTGTTGTTTTTCTAATCCTATATGTTGATGACATATTGCTCATGGGGAACAACATTCCAATGCTACAAGATGTCAAATCTTGGCTTGAAAAATGATTTGCCATGAAAGATTTAGGGGAAGCGGCATACATCCTTGGAAAGAAGATCTATCTGGATAGATAGTAAGGTATATCTTACACCTTTAGACTAAAGAATTGGGCCACAAAGCAAGTATACAATATGGCTCAATATCATCTTTCCAAGTAATAAAGTGGTACAAGTACCGGATTATCGTCTACAGAGATTGTAGCAAAAGTCTAATGAGAGTCCAATAAAATAAAAGATTTCAGATGTTGAAATT
Source organism: Cynara cardunculus var. scolymus (assembly GCF_001531365.2). Classification (NCBI taxonomy): domain Eukaryota; kingdom Viridiplantae; phylum Streptophyta; class Magnoliopsida; order Asterales; family Asteraceae; genus Cynara; species Cynara cardunculus. The sequence continues at coordinate 17,081 of NW_020200932.1, forward strand.
GAAGACTTCAGGTTGATTCTGAGTTAACAATGCAAATATAACAGAATAATAAAGGTAGCACGGGTGTAAGACTTGGGGTGAAATGTAAACACAAAATCCAGCAGACAATGCTGTAGAAATGCTACAGCATGCAGTAAGCTAAAACTAGTTCCACTATCTACTTTGAAGGTATTCCACTCGGACTTTACCTTTGCACTATATTATAGTTTTGCACCCATATCTCTATGTGGTGTTCAGACCAGGGATAGTGACAACATGGTGTCTTCAAAGTATATGGCGAAACAAATCTCTTTGTTAAAATCGCTCTTTTGAGTCGATTCCCATATCATCCAAGTTGGCGTGTGTTAAAGATAGTTCATCTCTAAATCTATCACACTTTGACACTTTTAGAGAGTGACCAACCCGTCGGGAGTTAAGTTTCAAAAACATAAATGACAAGTCTCCTTGTCGGYAACTTTCTCAAGTCTACCTCTCATATCATTCAAGCTGACCTGCATATCAATGGCTTATCTCTAAGTCCATGGTACTTTAACATTTTCAAAGTGATCCACTCGTCAAGAAGTGTTCTTGGTTTTATAAAACTTGAATGAAATAGTGGAACATTGTTATTGCAAAACAACGTCCACTTTCATTCGGTTTAACATTTCACCTTTTACCCTACACCCGAGCTAATGGAATTAGCTACTCATTATGAAAAGTAAATGACATAAAAAATAAATGACATAAAGTAAAGACATGAATGTAAATGACTAAATATAAATGACAGAAAGTAAAGACGGAAATTAATGATGATAAAAGTAAATAAATAAATGTTGCAGCACCTCAAGATGAAGAACAATATTTAAAGAAAAACTTAAGAACTTGCATAAACATAAAACTACTAAAAGTTTGAGAGTTTCTTAGGATGAGGGATAAGAGATGTTCAGGGATAARAKAGATGAGAGATWATTTCTAAAGGAGCACCCATGGTCCCTTTTTATACACAAATACTAGACAAAAAGACAAAACTATGGGAAAGGTAAATGTTCATCATGAGGGAACCATAAAGTGGACATCAACTCCATCACAAGAGGTCATCCAAAAAGTCATCCAAATGTCTCATTCACCAGTTGTTTTGGACAAAAAACGACGGTTCTTCAAGCTAAGATTTTCCTCTGGTACAATGGCTGAACTATTAAGCACTTCTCCAAAAAGTCGCACCGGATCAGGTCAATGCTGCTGGAATGTTGCAGCATAATAGTGCAATATTTGTAAGTCAAAGATGTCATCTACCCCCAAATTGTTATAAAAACAAATCCATCACCACATTTAGCTCCAAACACAATAAATGGAAAATAAGGAAGTGAAAATGACTTAAGGTTGGGATAAACTAGAAGAATCTACCTATTAAACAAAGGAAATGGGTACTTTAAGCATGTAATAAACCATGCTTATCACACCCCCAAACTTAAGTGTTGCTTGTTCTCAAGCAACAAAATGACAACTAAAAAGGACTCAATATAGAAAAATATACAAGATCAAGGGAGTAAGTGCAGACACAACACAAAGCATATCATTATGAACCTCATAGACCTTCATAAATTTTTAACAAACCATTCATAACCTACTTCTTATGTATGACCATATGCTAGCACTAGTCTTTTTTTTTAATGAACTCAACACACCTCTTTTGATAGGGTCAATAGGACTTGTTTAAGGTTTTCATCTCTTTGGCTATTTTCTTTTCTCACTTTGCCTTTTTCATTTTATGCTTCATCATTCAATTTTTTTTTTGAATTTTTGCACTTTGTGCTCTTAATGATGAAAGCATGCACATTGCCCCTATGGGGCATTTTTGTGCTTCAAAACAGATCCCACAAAGGCTTCTTATTAGAGCTTTGCTCTTTTGTATTGAAGTTGTGGCCTTTGTGGTATACCCTCCCCCAAACTTGAATATTTGACAATGCCCTCATTGTCTATGTTGGGTGGATAGTGTGTATAAGGCTACAAGTGGCTACTTTGAGAGTTATAAATGAAGAATGACCTAAATCATACCCATTTATGCATTGGTGTGTGAGTGGAATTTTTCTCAAGAAAAGACACATGTTAGTTCTAGCAAGAACACAATTAGTAGGTGAATGGCTATTTACCCTCAAATTTATTTAGGCTATGATATCAAAAATTATAAGCAATGATCATGTAATCAAGTATAAAACTAAAGCTAAAAAGTAAGAAAACTATCCCTGACTCAAAATAAAAATAAAATTTGGAAGCTAAAGATGAATGAATGAACCTGTCCTACTCCAAGGGAGTAAGCTGTGTGGCCTGTGGTTCCATGGCTGCTTCCATGAGCTGATGGTTCTCTTCTTTCAGTCTCTTGTTCTCTTCTTTGAGGCTCTTTAGCCTCTTACCCATCTTCTTCACCTTCTTGCCCACCGTCTCCTCTACTTTCTGCTTCAATTCCTTCATCTGATGTCTCCCCTGCTTCTGCCCTTACTGAATCTGCCTCCTCACCTCAACTTTTAACTCATCCATCTTCTCCAAAGTCTCAGACCTCTGCCTCATCATCCTGTCCAAAAGGTGGCTATTTTGAGACAGAAGATCTTGTATCATGCTCATCAAGTCCACTGATCCCATGTTTCTACTTGCTCTTTCCTTCAACCTTGACACTCTTTTAAGTCCATAGTAGACCTTTCTGCTCCCTCCTTGATAATGACATCGTCCTTGAAGGTAGGAACTCCCACACTCTTTAACCACCTGTCAATGACCCTAGGGAGATACAGCTTCCCTTGAGTCCTATTAGCACAGTACACAATTGCCTTGTGCATAATTTCTCCAACATTGATTGTTTTCCCCTTCAAAATGCAGTATAACAAAACCATTCTTTCAACATTTAAGGAACTGTCATGGGTTGTAGGGTGGAGTGAATGCTTGACAAAATTGACCCACACATTAGCATTTGGGGTCAATTTTGAAGCTTTGAAGACCCTTAGTGAAAAGTTTAAATGATGCTCCCATGTTGTTCCTGGCCTGGCTACTGCTTTACAGATTTTGTTTAGTTTGGCCTCAGAGGCAGTGTGTGATAGAATCTCAAAATCTGAGTTGAAGTGTATGGTGAGGCCTAAGACACTATTCAAGGTCTCATCATCAAATGACAAGCTTACTCCTCTAACCTTAATCATACAGGACTTGCTAGAAGCAACTTCAACATAAAACTCTCTAATGAGTGAAAGATTGTAAGAGCATTGTACCTCATAGAAAGTTTGTCATCCTAAGCTATCAATTACCTCTTTGATGAATGGGCATTCCTCCACACTTCTCTGATCAAATCCTTTGTTGGGCAAGGAAGACTTGTTTTTGAACTTCTTGAATAAAGCCTTGGCTTTGGCAGAGCTAAAACCCTCCAAAAGTAACATGGACCTCTCTGTAACTGCCGGAGTGGAGGAGGTGGTAGCAGGATGGTGTTTGGATGTTGCAGCATTCTGTGACTATCTTGTGGTTCTTCTAGGAGATTCTTCCAAGGCTACTGTTTTGCCTTTGGTGACAACAGCCACTTTCTTCTTCTTTAGAGCAGGACCTGCTGTTTGGGAGGTTTTCTTGGCAGTCGTCTTTCCCAAAGCCTTCCTCTTTTTAGAGGGAGGCTCCATTTGAGTGGGACTAGGAGAGGTCAAAGTTTCAACATCCTCTAACAATGCATCCATAGAGGTATGTCCTTCAGTCATTTGCTTAGAAGGGTCTACCCCCATTATGGCCAATATATCATCAATGACCTCAAAATCATTGCTTTGAGGTGTGGCCTCAACATGTTCTTGAATAGGGGCATGAGTGGTCTCATCATTCCAAGGAAGCAAATAGACCCTTCCTAAGTCCATTGCCTTAATGGCATCATCCTTTGATTCAGAGGTTACATAGTCTTCTACAATAACAGTAGGGTTGAATGTTACCTCTATTTCATGCTCTTGGTCCATTTCATCAACCAGTGGTTCATTAAGGTCGGTGATTTGAACCCTCCTCCGACTTGGTTCTTGAACAGGGGCTTAGGCCATGGTGGAAGATGAAGGGGCTCTTGAATTTGCAGGGGTAGACACAACCTCTTCTTTGCTCAATGATGGTGATGAACTGTTTTCACTCAGTTCCACCAACTTTGGTTCTGCATTCGAAGGCCTAGCAGCAGCCCTTCGACGGTTGCTTCTTCGAACAGGTACCCTCACCGGTGGTTGGTCTCGAACAGCCGGCCTCTTTACTCTAGCCATGATGAAGAAGGCAAATGAAAAAATAATGTGGGAGAAGAGATGGGAGAAATGGTGTATGACAGTAGGTGATGGCTTGGGGCGGTGATGGTGGTTGATTTCTTAGAGTGATGGGGAGAGTAATGGAGGGAAATTTGGGGGTGATTGAAAGGTTGGTTTAGGAAAGAAAGAAATGATGGATTAGAGGGAGATTAGTGGGTTTAGAGGGAATGGCCGGCGATTTCTTCACACAAGTACAACCAATTAGTTTTTTCCAAAGGCTCTCAATTAATGAGACATAACCCTTAAACCCCAACCTTTCACTTTGTGACACTTAAACCCCAACTTTTCAATATGTGACATGTTTAACCCTTGACTGAAAAGTTGGGTTTAAGGTTACATAATGGTGATGTCATGTACCTCACAAGCTTGTACTCTTTTGTACCTTCCACAAGACCTCTCATTTGTATTCTTCCTCAACCTCTTTCTTTCTTTCTTTTAAAAATAATTCAGGCACCAAACCTTGTTCAAACACCACCCAAAACAATCTTTCTTTATGAAGAAATTTAAAAATAAAGCTCAACCAACTTTTTCTCATTTCAAAAATCTACAGACATGGAATGCTGCAGCATTACAAGCAGTTTACCAACTTTTCTCCAAAATCACAATAAACTTCAAAAACTTTAAACGCAAACAACCTATGAATTTAAAACTTATTTACAAACAAAGGTGGACTTTTAAGAAGTCCAAGGGGGATTTTTAAAATTTTTAGCTGGGAGCAGCACAACTCTCAGAGTGCTGCTCTGAGAGTGCTTCCAGATCATAGTACACTTTTACCCTTTGGTCATTTACCTTGAAAATAGAGTTATCTTCCGGGTTTACCAAGTCCACTGCTCCATAAGGGCATACTTTACAAACAAGAAAAGGCCCAGACCATCTAGACTTAAGTTTTCCAGGGAATAACTTTAGTCTAGAATTAAACAAAAGAACATGCTGACCTTCTCTCAACTCTCTGTGATGTATCATCTTGTCATGCCAACTTTTTGTTTTCTTTTTATACAGCTTGGCATTTTCATAGGACAACAACCTATGTTCATCCATTTCACAGAGTTGCAGCTTCCTTTTCAAACCAGCATCTTTTAAAGAAAAATTTAATTCTTTTATGGCCCAATATGCTTTATGCTCAACCTCTAACAGAAGATGGCAAGCCTTTCCATAGACTAGCTTGTATGGGGACATACCAATTGGTGTTTTGAAAGCGGTTCTGTATGCCCATAAAGCATCATCTAACTTGAATGCCCAATCATTCCTATTAGGCTTGACAACCTTTTCCAAAATACTTTTTATTTCTCTGTTGGACAACTCTGCTAAGCCATTTGTCTGTGGGTGACATGTTGTGGCTATTTTATGGTTAACATTATATTTTGCAAGAACTCCATTCAACAAATTATTTATAAAGTGGGTACCCTCATCACTTATCAGAACTCTGGGGGTACCAAACCATGTAAAGATTTGCTTTTGAAGGAACTTAACCACAATCTTGGCATCATTTGAAACACATGCCACCACTTCTACCCATTTTGAGACATAATCTACAACAGCCAGTATGTATTGGCAGTTGTTTGATGGAGGGAAAGGACCCATAAAGTCTATTCCCCAAACATCAAATAACTCAACTTTTAGGATCCCATGTAGTGGCATTTCATTTTATTTTAGAAATAGACCCCCACCTTTGGAATTCATTGCATCTTTGTGCAAAGTTATGGGAATCCCTGAAGAGAGTAGGCCAATAAAAACCAGACTGTAGGACCTTAGCAACAGTTCTCTGTCCTCCAAAATGTCCTCCATAAGGAGCTTGGTGACATTGATACATGACTTTTGGTACCTCAGATTTAGGAATACACCTTCTCAAAAGTTGATTTGCACCAAGTTTAAACAAAAAGGGTCATCCCAGAAATAAGACTTGACATCATAAAAAAATTTCTTAAGCATGTGGCTTGTGTATTCAGATGGTTTGATGCCACAAGCTAAGAAATTTGCTATATCTGCAAACCAAGGTGCCTTTTGTTGTTGCACCATCAAAATTCTCTCATCCAGGAAGGTCTCTATAATGTCACCTTCTCCTATCTCAGGTTTCTCTAACCTAGATAAATGGTCTGCTACCTGATTTTCCACACCCTTCCTATCACGTATTTCCAAATCAAATTCCTGCAATAACAACACCCACCTTATCAACCTAGGCTTTGCATCCTTCTTTGAGATCAAATATTTAATGGCTGCGTGATCAGTATGCACAATCACTTTTGTGCCCATCAAGTATGATCTAAATCTCTCAAATGCAAATACTACAGCCAATAATTCTTTTTCCGTGGTGGTGTAGTTTATCTGTGCTTCATTCAAAATTTTACTTGCGTAATAAATTTAATGAAACACCTTCTCTTTTCTCTGACCTAAAACAGCACCAACTGCCCAATCACTTGCATCACACATAATCTCAAAAGGTTTGTTCCAGTCTGGAGCAACTACCACTGGTGAAGTAATGAGGGCTTTCTTCGAAGTTTTGAATGCATTTCTACATTCATCATTAAAATCAAATTTTTGGTCATGTTGTTGGAGTAAACATAAAGGTTTTTATATTTTTGAAAAATCCTTTATTAACCTTCTGTAAAATCCCGCATGACCCAAAAAAACTCCTGATTCCTTTAACAGTGGTAGGTTCTGGTAGTTTTTCAATAACTTCGAGTTTTGCTTTATCTACTTCCACTCCTTTTTTAGAGATTAAGTGTCCCAAAACAATTCCTTACTTAACCATGAGGTGACATTTCTCTCAGTTGAGGACCAAGTCAGTTTCCTCACACCTCTCAAGACTCTTTTTTAAATTGTCCAGACAGTTGTCAAAAGATGAACCATATACAGAAAAATCATCCATAAAGATTTCAATAGATTTTTCAAGCATATCTGAAAATATGAACATCATATACCTCTGAAAGGTGGCAGGAGTATTACACAGTCCAAATGGCATCCTTTTGAAAGCAAAAGGGCCATAAGGACAGGTGAAGGTGGTTTTTTCCTGGTCCTTGGGAGAAATAGCTATCTGATTGTAACCTGAATAGCCATCTAAGAAACAATAGTACTCTTTGCCGGCTAATCTGTCCAACATTTGATCAATGAAAGATAGCAGAAAATGGTCTTTATGAGTAGCCTTGTTTAGCCTCCTATAGTCCATGCATATTCTCCAACTGGATACAACTCTGGTGGGGATAAGTTCATTTTTCTCATTTGTGATGACTGTGAACCCTCCTTTTTTGGGAACACACTGGACTGGGCTAACCAAAGAACTACTGGCTATCGGGAAGATAATTCCTGCATCTAACCATTTCAAAATCTCCTTTTTTTACTACCTCTTTCATGACAGGATTCAGCCTTCTTTGATGTTCTATGGATGTGAAATTTTTATCCTCTAAGATGATCTTATATTGACAAATTGAGGGACTAATCCCTTTAAGATCAGCAATGGTCCATTCTAAAGCCTTTTTGTGCAATTTCAACATATCCACTAGTTTCTTCTCTTGATGCAAGTCTAGGGTAGATGAGATAATGACAGGCAATTTGCCTTCTTCTCCTAGAAAAGAATATTTCAGATGGGATAGGAGTTGCTTTAACTCCAGGTCAAGTGGTGATACTATGGACGGGGTGAAGTCTTTTTGCTTATTATTCTCCAAAAGTTCAAAGGCTGACACCTCTACTGGCACATTATCATTTCCTATTGCCTCTACTTCCTCAATAATCTCCTCTTCTAATTCCTCTACACTCTCTTCTTCCAACTTAAGGTTTTCCTGAATTCTTTCCTCAACAAACTCTTCTTCTATTTCAGTTATGCCTGAACACTCTTCCAGATAATCAGGATATTTTAAGAAGTTGAAGACATTAAATGTGACCTTTTGGTCTTGAATCCTCATTGTCAACTCTCATTTCTGGACATCTATCAAAGTTCTTCCGATGGCTAAGAAAGGTCTCCCTAAAATAATCGGAATGTCCTTATCAGCCTCAAAGTCTAGTATGATAAAATATGCCAGAAATATGAACTTATCAACCTGTACCAACACATCTTCAATCTTTCCCTTAGGGTATGCAATGGATTTATTTGCTAGCTAGAGTGTAACTGTGGTAGGTCTAGCTTCTCCTATGCCTAAGGTGTTAAAGACAGACAAAGGCATGAGGTTGATACTAGCTCCTAAGTCAGATAAGGCTTTCCCTATCTCCTTTTCTCCTATTGAACGAGGAATGGTAAAACTCCCTGGATCTTTAAGCTTAGGGGGTATGCTATAGGTCAAAAATGCACTACATCCTTCGGTAAGAGCTACAGTCTCATACTCAATCAACTTCTTCTTCTTGCTTAAGATGTCCTTCAGAAACTTAGCATAACTAGGCATTTGCTCAATTGGCTCAACAAGGGGTATGTTGATGTGCAATTCTTTAAACACATCCAAGAATTTCTTAAAATGTAATTCCTCCTTCTGATTCCTCAACCTCTGGGGGTAAGGAACATAAGGAGGGATTGGTTTTATCACATTCTTGTTTGGAGTTGTTGAGCAAGATGGGTCTTAAATGCCTTGAGTCTTTGTGTTGCTCTTTGGGGGTTCAGATGGAATCTTAGTATCATGCTTAGGGGTCTTGAATGCTTAGGGGTTCAGATGGAATCTTAGTATCATGCTTAGGGGTCTCTACAACCTCAGTCCCTTCTAACTTATTCAGGATATCCTCTGGAAAAAGTAAAGGGTAGTTTGATCTAGGGGGAACAAGAGTGGTGGTCTTAGATGCTTGATTTTCTAAAGATGGGACCGGTCCTTCTTTAATAGGGACCCATACCGGATCACTAGTTTCTGACAGTCTTGGCGTACTATCTTTTTGCACTTTTTCTGTCAACTCCTTTCCACTCCTAAGAGTCACTACTTTCACATGTTCCTTTTCTAGATCTCTAGGGACTTCTGTATTACTGGGCAAGGTACCAAGGGCTCGACTAATCTGGTTAAGTGCAAGTTGACTGAACTGAGTCTCTAAATTTCTGATGGCAGCACTTTGTTGATTAATCAAAGCTTGATTTTGGGCTTGAGCATGTGCTAAAACCCCTTTTATCATTGCTTCCAAAGAAGATGATGATTCTGCCAGTGGAGGAGGTTTATTCTGAAAATGTGGTTGAGAATTCTGAAAACTTTGTTGGTGGTTCTGAGAGGTAGAACTGTTTGCATGATGTTGTGGTTGGAAATTAGAAGTTCCTTGTTGCTTATGGACTGGTGGATTTAAACTGGGACTGTTCCAAGAAAAGTTCAGATGTTGTCTTCAACTGCCATTATATGTGTTAGAGTAGGGATTAGATCTGTTTTGAACATAATTTACAGATTCAGAATTATGGGTACAATGTTCATATGAATGATCTCTACCATAGCACACACATTGCACAGATAGGACTGTTGGAACAGATGTGTTAGGAGCTTGTTGTACTCCTTGACCAGAAGTTAAATTTTTCAACAAGTTGGTCATGGAGGTGAGCTGAGCTGTTAATGCAGTATATGCATCCACCTCATGTATTCCAGCAGTCTTATTATGTGGCTGGGCACGTGGGTTGGCCCAATGCCTATTGTTTGCTAATATCTTTTCCAGGATTTCATATCCCTCATTATAGGTACTGGCTGTAAAGGCTCTGCCTGCAGTCACGTCGAGCATTTGTTTTCCCATGGGACTTAACCCATTGTAAAATGTCTCAAGTTGAATACAGTACAGAATGCCATGGTGTGGGTTCCTCAACAGCTCTTTGAACCTTTCCCATGCGTCAGGAACAACTTCATCATCCAGTTGTTTGAAAAAACAGATCTCGTTTCTGGACTTAGCGTTCCTTGTCGGTGGGAAATATTTTCGTAAAACAAATTCCGACATGTTACTCCAAGACGGCACAGATCCCGGTGTTAAAGAGTTAAACCATGCTTTTGCTAGATCCCTCAATGAAAATGGAAATAAAGTGAGTCTGAGAGCGTCATTGGACACTCCCGGGATCAGGAAGCATCTGTGATTTCCATAAAAGACTTTAAGTGTGAGTGTGGGTCCTCTGAGGGCAGTCCAGCAAATTGTCTATTAGTTTGCAACATGTGAAACATTACAGGTTTTAGTTCGAAATGGAGAGCGGTCATATGTGGTCTAACTATCCCAGAATTTAATTGCTCAAAATCCGGGATAGCATAATCCATGATCCTTCCATTTTTGGAATTTGCCAGATTAATGATGTTCGGAGTTTGTGCTCTTTATTGCTCATTATGCACTGATTCAGTGTCCTCATTACCCAGATTATTATCATTATGATTATGTGGGTGTCCTTGTTGAAATTTTGGGAATGGTGGTATTTGTCCAAAAATTGGCGGTTGGTTTTCCAAATGTGGTATTTTCATAATGATTCGAGGAGGTAACTCCATGTTGGGAGGGAGTAGATCCTGAAATGCTCTTTCAGCCCTCCTTCTATGGTGAAACGTTCTCTCAATATCTGAATCATGTTCAAAAAATTCCCCGTGATGTGTTCTTGGCATACACCACTTTTAAGATGATTAAAACGGTATTAGAAAAATCAAATCTGTTACTTTACTTAAAAGAAAACTTTTAGCTTGCCAATACCCGGCAGCGGAACCAAAAACTTGGTCGGTTATATCTTACACCTTTAGACTAAAGAATTGGGCCACAAAGCAAGTATACAATATTGCTCAAAATCGTTTTTCCAAGTAATAAAGTGGTACAATTACCGGATTATCGTCCACGGAGATTGTAGCAAAAGTCTAATGAGAGTCCAATAAAAGAAAAGATTTCAGATGATGAAATTGAAGAATTCATGTTGATTCTGAGTTAACAATGCAAATATAACATAATAATAAAGGTAGCATAGGTGTAAGACTTGGGGTGAAACTAAAACACAAAATCCAGCAGACAATGCTGTAGAAATGCTACAGCATGCAGTAAGCTAAAACTAGTTCCACCATCTACTTTGAAGGTATTCCTCTCGGACTTCACCTTTGCACTATATTATAGTTTTGCACCCATATCTCTATGTCGTGTTCACACCAGGGATGGTGACAAAATGGTGTCTTCAAAGTATATGGCTAAATAACTCTCTTTGTTAAAAATCACTCTTTCGAGCCGATTCCCATATCATCCAAGTTGGCGTGTGTTAAAGATAGTTCATCTCTGAATCTATCACACTTTGACACTTTTAGAGAGTGACCAACCCGTCGGGGGTTAAGTTTGAAAAAACATAAATGACAAGTCTCCTTGTCGGTAACTTTCTCAAATCTACCTCTTATATCATTCAAGTTGACATGCATATCAATGGCTTATCTCTAAGTCCATGGCACTTTAACACTTTCAAAGTGATTAACTCGTCAAGAAGTGTGCTTGGTTTTATAAAACTTGAATGAAATAGTGGAACATTGTTATTGCGAAACAACGTCAACTTTCATTCGGTTTAACATTTCATCCTTTACCCTACACCCGAGCTAATGGAATTAGATACTCATTATGGAAAGTAAATGACATAAAAAATAAATGACATAAAGTAAAGACATGAATGTAAATGACTGAATATAAATGAAGAAAAGTAAAGACGGAAATTAAATGACGATAAAAGTAAATAAATAAATGCTGCAATACCTCAAGATGAAGAACAATATTTAAAGAAAAACTTAAGAACTTGCATAAACATAAAACTACTAAAAGTTTGAGAGTTTCTTAGGATGAGGGATAAGAGATGTTCAGGGATAARAKAGATGAGAGATWATTTCTAAAGGAGCACCCATGGTCCCTTTTTATACACAAATACTAGACAAAAAGACAAAACTATGGGAAAGGTAAATGTTCATCATGAGGGAACCATAAAATGGACATCAACTCCATCACAAGACTTCATCCAAAAAGTCATCCAAAGGTCTCCTTCACCAGCTGTTTTGGACAAAAACCGATGGTTCTTCAAGCTAAGATTTTCCTCCGGTACAATGGTTGAACTATTAAGCACTTCTCCAAAAAACCGCACCAGATCAGGTCAATGCTGTTGGAATGCTGCAACATAATAGTGCAGTATTTGTAAGTCAAAGATGTCATCTACCCCCAAATTGTTGTAAAAACAAATCCATCACCACATTTAGCTCCAAACATAATAAATGAAAACTAAGGAAGTGAAAATGACTCAAGGTTGGGATAAACTAGAAGAATCTACCTATTAAACAAAGGAAATGGGTACTTTAAGCATGTAATAAACCATGCTTATCAATAAATCAAAGCGGTTAATTGGTCTAAGTCAAAGTGCATACATTGACAAAACTCTAAAAAGGTTTATAATGTATGCTTCCAAACGAGGAAGTCTTCCTATGCAACACAATGTAAACTTGAGTAAAACTCAAGGACCCTCCACACTTGTTGAGGTGAAGCGAATGAAAGGAATCCCCTATGCTTCGGCAGTGGGGTCCATCATGTATGCAGTGAGGTGCACTAGACCTGATATGGCGTTCTCTCAGAACCTTACGAGTAGATACCAACAGAATCCAGGAGACAGTCAATAGACTGCTGTTAAGAACATATTCAAGTATTTTCGAAATATGAAAGATATGTTCCTCGTTTATGGTGGAGATACTGAAAGAGAGCTTAGTGTTACTTGCTACACTGATGCTGGTTTTTAAACAAATCAAGATGATACTCGATCTCAGACTGGATACGTTTTCGTCATGAACGGAGGCGTTGTTGACTGGAAGAGTGCCAAGCAAAGCACTACTGCGATGTCTTCTACAGAAGCTGAATACATAGCAGCTTCTGAGGCTGCAATGGAGGCTGTTTGGATACGGAAATTCATTTATGGACTTGGCGTTGTCCCTAGTAATGAAAAACCCATGGATATGTATTGCGATAATTCTGGTGCCATGATCATAACCAATGAACCTGGAGTTCAAAAGGGCGCCAAGCACTTTCTCAGAAAGGTTCACTACATTCGAGAAGTCATCCAGACGGGTGAAATTCGCCTTCTAAAGGTTCACATAGATAACAACCTAGCTGACCCTTTTACGAAGCCAATATCTTGTGCCAAACACATCGAGCATGCCAGGAACATTGGGCTTCGACCAGCTAGTAGTATCATGTAGATCTGTTTAGTATTTGAATTATTGGAACATTAAACAGTTTTTATTTTACAATGAATTGATGTACTAGGTATGATCATTTTCATTTATATCAAATGTGTTCTATATTTGCATGTTTAATCCATGAATAATTAATATATTCTAAATTGTCCATTGTCAGTTGATAATACGGTAGTATTATCGAGTTAAGGAAAATGTTAGCGTATTGGTGATATTCATTGGAGAATGAATATTAATGATGATGCCACCAAACTCACATGTTCATTGGTGATGAACATTGGACTGACCCAACCTACGAGAATTCACTGCATGGATCGATGTCAACAGTGAATCTTGCAAAAGGTTATGTCACTCATCCTTAGACTTGAGATGCAAGAAGGTTTTTTCTGAGTGAAATGTCATTTTTTTACATGGTTAAATGTTGTCCTGAATAAGGTTGTTATAAAACCATCTTCAGGAACGATGTGAAGCATAAGATAGACACGTGCAGTCAAAATAGGATTTGTTCCTCTACAAGTAATGGAGTTAGATACTACTAGGCCCCTCGATGAATTGAATAGATGTTTGTATGGCCATACCCAAATGTAATTGAGATGATGCTTGATTAATTTGGTAATCTATTTCAATACCCAGATCGAGAAACAGAATCATTAAATGATTAGAATGATATATGATCCATGTCTAAATTCAATAAGGTATCTGCAACAAAGGGATGACTGATTAATAAACCTTTTAAAATAAGACGTTCAAGAAACTCACCTCATGTGTCTCTAGGGGCATTGGCGTGTTGCTAGACGCTAACCTTTGCTTGTATAATTACTAGTTTTTATGACGTGTGCAAGTGGGAGCTGTTGGAATATGCTCATGTCATAATAAACAATTATATGGCTAGACACACGTGAGCCTATAGGGTCACATACATATACACTGAGACATCATTTAATATAATGAATTTATTGTATTTACATTATATATTATCTTAGTAACGTGGGGTATTTACATGGGACCTAATCATTAAGTATGACTTAATAATTCGGGATTGGAGTAAGTTAATGGCAAGCCATTATAGTTAATTAAATCCTAAGCCCATGAAGAGTTAGAAGGAAAAACCCAAGGAASCATTAGGGTTAATCCTATATAAATATAGTAATTAACCTAATGAAAAGATAACTCCTCTTCCTCCTCTTTCTCTCTCTCTAAAAACGGCGCCCACCCTAGGGTTTCCTAGGGTTTTTTGGTTTTTCATCTTCTTACTCGTTCTTCGTGTAAGAAGGTTCGTTACTAAGAGGACTAGCATCCGGTGGTGATCAAGGACGTGTAGTGTGGACTACTCTAGAGGTATTCTCTCTAGAATACTTGGTTTCAAATACTTGCAAGTGAACACGGTCTTTCATCTATAAATCACGCTACAAAGGTATATCGTTATTTGTTTTATCGTTTAATCTTTTGGCAATATGTTGATCCGGTTTTGGTGATTATTTCCACTGCGTTTTTATATTCTTTTATATGTTCTTTTTTTATTATAATCACCAACAGAATGCACAGTAAAGATTGTTGAAACAGCAATGGTTGAGGAGGTAGAAGCATTGGTAATTGGTGGACAATAGTGGTTGTGGAGGACGTGAAGATGGTGGATAGCAGTGATGGTGGCGGTCGATAGTGGTGGAGGAGGTAGCTATGGTCTATGTGGTGGAGGTAGGTGCGATGGTAGGTAGTGGTGATGGTTATGGTGGAGGTGGCCGACGCTACTGGTGGTGGTGGAGATGGATGGTTGTGGTTGTGGAGGACATGAATATGGCAGATAGTGGTAGTGGTAGCCAATAGTGGTGGCCGATGGTGGTAGTGGTAGCTGATGGTGGTAGTGGTAGCTGATGGTGGAGTTGAGGTGCCCCATGGTGGTTGCGATGAACGTGTTGGTCGGTGGCTGACAATGGTTATGGAGGAGGTTGTAGTAGGAGAGAAGGTGGAGGTGGCCAATGGTGGTAGTGGTGGTGGCAATGGATGATGGTGGTCAGTGGACGACGATGGTTGTGGAGGTGGTGGAGGAGATTCTAGTAGAAGATAAGGTGGAGGTGGCCAATGGTTGTAGTGGTGGTGGCAATGGACGGTAGTGGTCAGTGGACGACAACGATGGTTGTGGAGGTGGTGGAAGAGGTTGTTGTAGTAGAAGATAAGGTGGAGGTAGCGAACGGTGGTAGTGGTGATAGATGGTGGTGGTAGGTGGCCGATGGTTGTGGAGGTGGTGATAGACGGTGGTAGTCGATGGTGGTTGTTGAGCTGGTGGAGGAGGGAGAGGTTGCCGATGGTGCGGTGGTGGCGGCGGCCGCCGCAACTAGCGGTGATGACCACTAAAAGAAATACCATGTTAATGTTATATATATCAATAGAGGGTTAGGTAGTAATATTTTAGTTTATATCTCATGCTTGTCCCATCTCGTTCCACCTATTTGATGGAAAAAGAAAAAGCTTTTTTAGTCCCGCGGTGTCTCAACTTGTCTCATTTCTTGTCTTTGTCCCATGTTGCACCAAGCATGGGACAGTGAGTTCTTCTCCTATCCTATGTCGTGCCAAACATGGGACAGTAAGTTTTGTCCCGTCCTGTCCTATCCTGTCACATGTACCAAATGCAACCATAAAATAGTCTATTATGACATTGTAGACATTTTTTGGATAAACCAAAATTTCTTGTTGTGGGCCTTCCAATAAAATTAAAACCTGGTCACCCACGCTTAGGCCCACATCATTCACTACAAAAAAAAAAGGTTAATAAGATGTCTAACATTTTAAGTGTTTTAATAGAATGTTTTATATGACTTTATTTTTAGGACCAAACAATAGAGAGTTCTAGTAGGTTTATAGAACACTTTTAATCGTTTTTATAAGTATTCTAGAACATTTTAAAAATAATGTGTTCTATTAACTATTTTTAGGGCACACTTTTGAGAAGTGTTCTATAAAACCATCTTTTTATTGTCTTTGTAGGACATTACTTCAAATAATGTCGTATAAAATAGTTAATAGGATACTTCATTTTTAAAATGGCCTTAAAACCTTTTCAAAACGTCTAAAAACATTCTATAAACCTATTGTAACGATTTAAGATAAGGTGCTTTATAGTTTCGTCCTATAAGCTTAAATTCTATAAAGTATTTTATTAGGACGCTTAAACTTTCTAGGCGTCCTATAAAATCAATTTTGTTGTATTGAGATTTAACTTGTTTGAATTTTAAATGAGAAAGTTAAAAAATTATTTATATTTTCTGCAACTTGCATGATACTCATATTTCATACATTTTAGGTAATATCTTGCAACACTACTATGGTTGCTTATGCTTTATGCATGCCTCTAGAAAGTGTATGTTGTAGTACTCTAATCGTATATCCCCAATAATGGGTTTAATTTATCTTGCATAGTTACATTTAATTGTATAGCATGCCTAAGGATTGTATATTGCATTGAATAGTTGTGCATTATGTATTTAAATTGTATATGTAAGATCAAACATTCTTATATTTAGGGGTGGTTTACTAAACACTTACCCCCGTAGATGCTTATGGGGCAATTTTACTCATCGGATGAACATGACAAGGCCCAAGAATCTTATCTGGTAAGAGCGATGATAAGGATGGAGAGTCTTACCCGGTAAGTGAGGCTGACAACTCTTTACCCGGGTAAGCGCTTACCAGATATATTGTTGCATACGATACCATTTTGATATACCACAATCTTACCCAAAAAATAAATTATAGTGTTAGCTTCTAATGGTAAGCACTTATCGGGTAAGCATTTAGTTAAACAACCCCTTAATGACAATAACCAGTCTTTGTAACAAAACTTCTGCATCTGTTGTACCTTGTAACACTACTCTAGCTACTTGTCTCCCTTCCTTATTTACTACAACTTTATGTGGTAACTTTATTAATCATCATATTTAGGTGCACTATGAGAAAATTCCCAATTAGTGACGGAAAAAAACTTTGGTCACTGATACCATAAAATTGGTCATTAAGGCCGTTTAACAACCAAATTTGGAGTGGTCACTTTTCGTCACTAAAGGTCCTTCATTAATTTGCATTAGTGACCAAATACGGAAATGATCACTAATTAGTGACAAAACTAGAATGGTCATTGTGTTTGTGACAACTAATTTTATAACTAAACATGGTCACTAAACCGGTGAAATTCATCACTAACTTCACAATTATAGACCAAAGTTAGTGACCATTACGAAGTAGGTCACTAGATGAATTCAAGATAACGGCTCCGTTAACATTCATTAATGATGGTTAGTGACAAAAATGGTTACTAAATATGAAACATATGAAAAAGAATTTGATACTAAATTCAATTATAATTGTTATTGGAATAAAATTCAAAGCTACTAATTCCATTGGCATATTTCATGGATCTCTTCTTCAATTGTGTAACAACCATTGTTTATAAGGAAGATGATGGCGTTTCGTCCATACCGCAACATTGTCAGGTACATCTTGGTCTGTAACGTGTATTGCCATTATTTATCACTATTTTATAGATCAATATCTAGAGTTCGATAAGAAGTCTATGAAAAATACCTGGAAACTGCCATCACTAATGCAAGCAATCACTCATTTGTTGGTGCATATCAATGTTGCACCCATAGACCATCCAATCAACCCCTATTGCATTTGGAACTCATACGTGCAAAAATCGATTCACAAGATCAAGATTCAAACTTGAAAACATACAAAGTTGTAAACCGTTTTCTATGGCGTTGAAAATGATCTATAAGCCGATGTAAACTGTAACAGTAGCACCACTCAATCAGTAGATTATTTAATCCTAATGGTATAACTTGTTGGTGATTTTAGTGTCACCGGTTACATTTAGTGTAATGGATTTTATACGTGTGTTTCAAGGGGATTGAACTTTGTTCTAAAACAAGTATAGGGTCTATAATGAAAAATTCTTGAATTTTCTGTGGCATGATTGTGAATTCTATAACTTGGTAACTCCCGTTTTGAGTTTTGAGATCTAATTTCGGATGATCAGTTTTTGGGCACACACGGGAGATTGGAGATACTCTATATTCTCTCTGGTTAACGATCTTGATTTCGGCCAAAATCAAGATTGTTGCTTTTACAATTATCCCAATTCGGATTTCRTGATACCAGGCATATACGGTCGAAATATCGAATTTGGAAAGTGATTCACACGATTGTAGAAGAAATCCGGTTACGGTTTAACATAACTGCGAATAATGTATGCAACAAATAGTTTTAATATTATAAGAAGATATTGATTATTACTGTTGTATCGTATCTATTTGCTGACATGCTACAAAAAACCAAAGACCTTGGTTGAAAATGATTAAACAGCCTTCTATTTGAACATCCTTAATTGGTTGAAAATTAATGATCACATTTCATGTACTGAAAATAATTTGCATGTCAATCAATATATATATGATAAGTTCCTTGCACTCTAACCACCATTTGATGTATTATTATAGAGCTCTTGTAACACAAAATAGGAGGAGTTATTTAACTAAATGACTCCAAATAAGAGTCTGTATTTAGCATATACATCTCTGTTGGTGATTTGTATCACTAATAGCATTTAAGTGTAATGAGATTAATTTGTTGACCAATATAATTATGATAAATATCGAACAAGTTAGGAAGGTGCGGAGTGTACACTTGTTTGAGTTTATTTTGTTCGCCCCTAAACGATGAGGGTCCGGGGCAGCGCCCCCAGTGGCGGGGTCCAAGGGGCGGAGCCCCTGGCGGGGTTATTCGGTTAATATTGCTTTGTGAAAAATGTTTCAAAAATTCGAATTCGAAATTTTAAACCCGGTTTTGACTCTGTTTTGAAAACTCGGTTTTTTAACTGTCGTATGGCAGTTTTCGACCGTTTGAGGGAAAAGCTACGATTTGGTCATTTGATTTTCGGTACACAAATTTCATAACATGAAAAATTCTCTATTCAGGAAAAACCACTAAATTTTATCCGATTGAAATTTTGATTGTACCATCCAAAAATACTTCTATCTGAAAGTGATACACAACTGTCAGTGAAATCCAAGCAATCGAAAACCATAATTTCTAACAATTTCTACTGTTACTACCAAATTCATTGACATGATAAAATTCTGAATTTGGAGTTGGAAATAGGAGGCAAGTTAACATATATTTTCAGCTGATTTTAGCCATATATATAATAACCAAACATATTGACAACCACCATATAATACCCAAACACAAAATCAGCAAATGAGCACAGCCATATAATTTATAACCAAACATATCAATAACCGTTAATATAAAGGTAACATGTTTATTCTGTATGTATTTCAAATTTAGTTGTTCCATATAACTCTAATCAACGTCTTAAATCTTGAACTCGAAACAATATAACAATCAAAGTACATAAATTTATATGAGTAGTGCATCTAAATTTTCACTCCCCTAATCACAACTTAGGGGCTGTTTCGCAGTTGTTGAATGATTTGGTGCAGAATGATTTGATGAAGAGTCTCTCATGATATAATGCAAAATGATATATAATTGTTTGGTAATTGTTTACAATGAAATTAGGGTGCTGAATGGTTAAGGAAGGCCCATAATACAAAATCATTCAGGGGTTTTAGAACCATTAAGAGACAGATTTTTTTTTTGCCAAACAAGATTTAACTCTTAACGATTCAGAGGCTGCGTATTAATGGAATTATTAAAAGGTAAACAAACAACCCCTCACTAATTATTAAACTTATTATTATTATATCAAACTAGCACAAAAAATATTATAATAATAAAAATATTATTTACGTACCATGCAAACCATTCCATTATAAGAATATCCCTCACTTCTATTACCACTAAAATCCTAACACAGAACCCGTAGATGTCACGAGTAGTTCGGATGGATTCCATGCAGAAACTACAAGTCGATGAGACCTCTTAGGGGCTGTTTGGCAGTTGCTGAATAATTTAGTGCAGAATAGTTAAGTGGTCAGAATGATTAAGAGTGTCAGAATGGTTAAGTGCATAATGAAATAATGTTGTTTGATAACTGTTCTCTGAATGAGAGTAAATTACCATTTTAACCCTTTGTGCATAAACCCATAATTTCAACATACAGTGTGCATAAACCCATGAAATTGAAGTGCACATACAGCAGGCTTGTGAATCAATAACAATGGGGTATAACCAGGCTTGATAATCAATAACAATGGGTATAAGTTTGCTGAAATTTATGTTTGTTTCCTGGTATTTCAAGATCTGTTGTTTCAAGATACAGTATAACAATGGGCAGAATAATACCTAAAGCGAGGAAAAGGACGAGCGGTGACTGGAGACGAGCGGCGACGTGGAGCGGCGACGTGCAGCGGTGACGAGAGGCGGCGACGAGCGGCGACGTGCAGCGGTGACGAGAGGCGGAGACAAGCGGCGACGTGGAGCGGCGACGTGCAGCGGTGACAAGAGGCGGTGACTTGCGGCGGCGACGAGAGGCCACGACGGCAGACGGAGACGACAGACGGCCTTGGAAGGAGACGACAGACGGCCTTGGAAGAAGCCGACGTGAGACTGCTGGAAGAAGAACACCGACCGACGTTCGTAGGGTGGGGGTGGCGATTTGCAGACCCGCGACGAGAGGGTGGGAGTGGCGATTTGCAGACCGGCGACGAGAGGGTGGGGGAGGGGCTTTGAAGACCGGCGACGAGAGGAAGGAGAGGGTGGGGGGAGGAGCTGTGAGTGACGTATGAGGAAGGAAAGGGTAAAATTTGGAAAAAGAATGATCTGAATGGTTGAGTGAACCCTTGGATGCAAAATGGTTAAGAGGGTGTTGTAACCATTAAGAGGCTTGAATTTTTTTGCCAAACATTCCTTACCTCTTACCGATTAAGAGGATGGCTCTTAATGTAACCATTAAGAGCCAAACAAACAGCCCCTTAGGTAGATTTTATTCAGCAGCTTCCCAAAAACTTGTAGGGTAGATGAAAGACATATATATATGCACGTATGTATGTATTAATACCTCAAAACATTTATCTTTTTAGGCTGTGGCTTTTTCTTTGTTCGCAACTCGATTTGTTCCTTAAACTCAAGCTTGTAATCTAATAAGATCGAAATTTAATCATCAAGATGCATGAAAAACCAGTAATTAACTCTACTAAGAACATAGGCTCCACCTCGGGACTAGACCGCAAGAAATCCGCCTAAAAGGTTCATTATCGACCGAAGAAATCATGGCCGGTATTGTAAATCATGGGTATTGTTACTAGATAGCAGCATATATATACATATATATATAGTTCATTCGACACTATTGTAAATTCGACAAATCCCTTTATGCGAACCAACAACTAGAAACCTTCATTTGTAAAAACACAGATTAATCACTTTGTAATTCATTTTGGATCTACATATTGAAACTAAGGACGAAGAAACAAGTAGTCGAGTTCTTAGATACCTTGCCATTGTTAGAATAGAAGATAGTTGTTACCATTTCATGAAAATCAATCCAGTCGACTACATGCCAAATTATGGGAATGCATTGTTGCCATATGTAAATGGTTGGTCATACACAATATATTTATGAAAACAGTCAGCTAGTGAAATGTAAAAGTATATGTTAAATAATTCAACCATGTAAGAAAATCATCGTTTACCTTTGAACCATAAATCATCAAAGCAGACTAAACAAAGAATATCGTGTACCTAGGATATATGGTCGGCCTGCTGTATATTTATCAATATTTTTATCTTCAATCAAACACATTCCATCAATTTTGAAGTTGAAAGGTAAGCTATATGTATTTCAAGTAAAATGTGTACTCTTTTTCGGAAGGAGAAGTGATTAATAGACTATACTATCTAAATATACACAGTTCTTAAAAACAAATGTTCCCTTTTGAATAGACTCAGTTTGAGACTGGTCATTTTACTTGAATATGTAAAGTAGAACAAAGTAATTTTCATTAAGTATAAGGGTCATCATCAAATCACTGAGAGAGTTTAGATCAACAAATGTATCGAAGGTTGAGGTTGGTGGTTTGGTATCGTTCATCGTGAGAATCGATGTGGCCATTTTTGCAAGGTCATCGAGTCCCTGTTTGAGGTCAAGTTATGTTAGAGACACTCCCTTGGAAGATAAGTCAATTGATTTGAGGAATTTGTTAATATTTGAAGTTTACGTCCTTGCTTTGTTATCCTCTTTAAGATGGGTGGATGACGAGCCTTCGATTGAACATGTGCCTCAGGTTGTGTGGCATTCTTGAACCATCTCATGCGTCTCCTTTGGTTCAGGAAACTTTTGTCGATGTTTGACTATTGCAAGAAATAACCAAGTTTCATTTGGGAATCTAGGAAATCTGATGAGTGTGAAAACCAAGTGTTTATCGAGGTTTGATTTCAAGAACGAAATCTCTTTTAAGGTTAGGAGGATTATAACACCTATAATTCCATTGTAACTACTAAATTGCAACAGTCGGGAAATCATGCATCAAAAAATAATATGTATGATTTCATTTGGAAGATGAATTGTCCCAACCAATGATGTGTTTTTGAATTAAAATCATATTTTTGAAGCATGTGTTTGCATAAACATTTGGTAAATGAATTTTATTGCTTATTTACTTGAGTAATTGTTGGCCCCAGTCGGATCTACAAGAGTTTATAGGTAACAGTTTGTAGAAGGGGGGATGAATACAAACACAACAACTTTCACTTTTAAAAAAACCTTTATTGATAAAGAAGATCAATACAGATTGTGTGCGGAAAAAATAAGATATATAACTTATCTAAACAATCAAAGAAACACACAAGTTACAGAAAGCAGGAAAGAAAAAACTTGCTAAAAGAAAAGGTTAAGAAGTTCTTGTGCTTGGGAAGAAGCCTTTCTCTTGGGTAGAGAGTTGACTTTCAAGAAGTAAAATTCTTGGTATCAGTTTGCTTCTTCTTCACTGGTTAGAGTCAGTGGCGCAACTGAGAAAGAAGAATTTCTCAGCTATTTTTACTCATTGCATTAAATGCAATTCAGATGGTACAAAGCATGTGGCAATCTTCTAGAGGTGAGCTTGTTCTTTGTTGCAGATATACAGGCTTTTGGCCATATATGAACAATAGTCTTTTACAAAGTAGGTAAGTACGCTTGGAAATAGTAGAGTGACTGCGTACAGTACTTTACTTTGATAGATATGGGTTTGTCCTTTGTGTGTAGAAAGAAAAGACAAAAATTAATTTTATTCGACAAGATTCATTTGATCACTGACACTGGAATAATGTTGAGGTTTCTTCAGTATTCATTGAATCTTGAGTAGATTTCACACTTATGTAGACGAGCTTATTATCACTGAAAAACCGCATCAGATCATGAACTTGCTTGTCTCTGTATTCAGATTTATCTTCGATATCGTTGAAGGTTCTGTGGTGTGAGTTTTGTCTTCTTGAAGAATACTTGTCTCTGAAATAATTACAATACATGTTCAGCAATCATTGAATAGACTCAGTGATGATCGTTGAAGCTGAATAAAGAGATAGTACACTTCGTAAGATAAAAATGATCATCATCAAATCACTGAGAGAGATGATCAACAATCTCCCCTTATTTGATGATGACAAAGCAACAAAAAGAAAATTGCTTAGGTATAATATAACAGTAGAGAAAAGGTACTAGTTTAATACTTGTCCCTTTTAATTGTTTTGAGATCTTTTTTAGTGATACAGTTTACTATGGAAATTCTCTTTAATTGTAAAGGATTACAAGGAAAGAACAAACTTACATAATATAAACAACTTAATACTGAGAACATATTCACTGACTAGAAAGGTGTTAGTGAATGTAAGAAATAAATAGAACTCATAAGTACTTGTTCCAATTACCCTTTTCAGAGATCTTTTTCAATGAACCAATTATTTTATTGAAATACTTTACAAGGGAAAATATTACAACTGATTACAATCGGTTTTGGTAGGCTTAAAACATAAAAGGTATAAACTGAAAGAAAAGATAAAGAAATACAAGATTTACAAGACTAAAAGGTTGACTAATCTAGATTGTTGAAGTTGATATAATCTGGAACATCTTCTCCTTACATCTTTCGTCTGAGCATTTCCTTTTGAATCTTGTGGTCCATCATTTTGTCATAGATGTCTTCATTCAGCCAAGTTCAAAGATATTCCAAATGTTCTACTGGTAGTGATGGAATTCAGATACTCGTTGAAACCTGTATTGACCATCATATTCAATGAACATAAGTGCATATTCAAGTTTCACATGCACTGTGTTGTGTATATAAGGACCCTTCTCAGGCAGTGACAGATTCAACATTGAGTTATTTATCTTATTTATGTCCTTAAAGAGTTCATCCACAAAGAATATTGTTTCATGCTCGTTATTGTGCGATGCACCATCTTCACGATCAGAAAGGTTCTTTCTTCAAGAGGACTTTTGTGGCAAAGGAGGAACCTCGATGATCTTCAACACCTTGTTAAATAATTTGTTCAAAACTTCTTCAATGTAATCCTTGTGCTTAGATTTGGACTTTTGGATAGCCTGTTGAATGTTGAGTCATTCACAGAAACCATACTAAGGAAGGAAGAATACTTAGTAACAGCATAGTTGTTCTCTCGAAAAATGACCATTGAAATAAGTTGAGCACCATCCTTCATTTGACCACTGATAGTGATGTTTGAGATCTTGTGTGGGCTCATCCTTGATTCGATCCTTTCTCTGCACCAGTTGAGATCATGATCTTTCAATTTCAGCACCCATTGACGTTTTCATTCAATTTCCACTAAGAGTTGGGCTTGAGCACTAAGCGTATCACTATGTGAGAATTTCCCTTCAGCAAGTGCCTGATCATCTAGAGTCTTGGCTAACTCCAAGCTGTCTTTAAGTTGTTGCCGATGTTTCTTCAGCTCGTGTTCAACACGTAGGGATTCTTCACGTTCAGCTTCTGAAAGAAAGTCGACCTCACCACATCCATAGATACGAAGAGGAATTTTTACTCTGGATTGATCTAGTTGACTTATTATCTGAGCCACCCTCAGGTCTTCTTCAAGTTCTAAACACACAGCTTGTCTTGATGACTCCCTGGATATTAGGTTGTAAGCTTCATCTTCATCGTCCTCTAGGGTTTTAAAATATGGGAGATGGGTTGAGAGACCAAGAGGGGTTGTTGCAGAGAGAGATAGAGAGATAGGGATAAAAAGTTCAGTTTCTAAGGAAAGAGGTACAAACCTGGAAGTGTATGCATCTTCATATTGACTGACTACCCCAAGAATTAGGGCAAGAGTTTCTTCAGCCACTCCTTTTTCTTTTCCTGAGGAGTGATGGTTCCCTGATGATTTATCCCCCTGAGAAGCAGGTTCCCTGATGAAGATTCCTTTTGTTGGCTGTCTTGGTATGATCTGGACACAGAAATCATCATCATCATCATCATTACCACCAATATCAGTAACTGCATCTGGAATTTGAGGTTCAGAATCCTTATCATCATCATCTTCATCATCAGCATTTGGAAATGCATAGGTGGAAGGATGAAGGGCTTTATGATCAGCAGCAACCATGGCATCATCGGTATTATCATCATTGATGGCTTCAGGGATATTCTCACTGGCATCCTCAGTAGCCATATTCTTCATAACGTTATTCTATACATATGTATCATTCTCCCCCTCTTTGTCATCATCAATATTAGTTGCTGAGAAAGGGAGGCGATATACAAGGTCTTGCAACTTTTGCTCGATGGAAACAATTGCTTCGGCTTGATTAAGGTTGAATTCAGCAACCCTGTGCAGCTGTTGACGATCAACTACACTAAAGGAAGGTTCATGGACAGGTGCTGGTTGCTGAAGAAGTTGGAAAATTTGTTCAAGGAGCTCACCATGCCGGAAAAGTTGATTCTGAACATCTTCATCTTTGTTGGAGAGTACGACGACAGCTTCAGAATTTTAATGGACTTCCATCTTCATGGTGTTCAATGTTTCTTTGACTTCATGCACCTCATCTTGGACAACAGAGAGGCCGTGAGTCAGATCATCCTTTGAGGGCATTCCCTGATGTACTTCATTCATCTTGTCTAGGACGGTTGCAACGGCAGGGAGCAGCAACTTGACATACCCAACCATGTCATAAGCTTCAGTCTCAGGGACTGGGGGTTCATTCTCCAAAGGACCTGTAGAAATAGGAGCACATTGAGCATAATAGAGCTTAGTGTTAATAACAAAGAAAGAAAGAGAAGTTTGGTGTATATCTGAGGGGTCATCAGCTGTATCTGAAGGATTACCGCTGGGCATCTCAAATGCGTTCTTTTGAGGATCAACAACATGTATCTGTGGAGTTTCAAGAGGAGCATCCATAGGTCCTATGGTGATGCTTCACCAATGGTGGGTGCAACCACCATGGGATCATCGGCACGTGAAATAAAGACCTGAGAAGGAGGGAGGAGAGAATGGTTGAGAATAGAAGTGGAGGATCAGCAGTGGCTATGCTGGGAATCACACATTTAGTGATTTGAGTCACTGAAGTGGTTGAGATAGGAGCCACACATACAATAGCAATAGAATAGATTGTTGAAGAGGTAGGGAAGGTTACAGCAGATGCCTTGGGGGTAAGGCGAATTTCAATAGTTGAGACATGTTGAGAGGTCTCAGCTAGATTAGATGGCTTCCCCTTTGTGGCTTTCTTAACCCTCTTTGAGGGATTAAAAGGACATTCAGATTGAGTCCTCTTTCGAGAAGATAAGATTGTAGTAGTAGGGATAGACCGAGGAGGGGTTTGCCACAGTCGTAGCTACAGAAGAAGAAAAAAAAGAAGGAAGAAAAAGAGGAGCATTGGGTATCCTCAACATTGGAGGGAATAGACCAATGTCAGAAAGCTTGGTCTTGTGATCAAGAATCCTTGATCTAAGCCGACATATAGGGAGGTCACTATAAGTGGGGTACTTGGTTGCTAAGATTCTGGATAGAATCCTACTAAGGAACCTGGTGTAGGGGACCACCTTTTCTTGTTGAATTTTGTTCAACTTCAATACTAGATCGTCAAATATGAGTTTTGCATAGTTGATGTTGATGTATTTGATCACTGAGCAGTCGATGTTCAGCACCACCCGACTTGCTTGATCTTGGCCAGCTGTCTTCCCACCCATACACTGAACGAAGTGCGAAAACAGGTATTGGCAGATCGTGGACATCCTGTTCTTCTCAATCTTTGTCAACGACTTGTTGAGCTCAGTGTTGGAGTCCTTCTTTAGAGACCAGTCATAGTTAATATCATTCAAAATTTTGACTATATGCTTAGTGTCTGGATCTTTGGCGTAGTGAACGGACTTAGGAAGTCTGAGAGCAGTCCTTACAATTGATAAGCTGAAACTCACTGTCATATCGTTGATCACATGGAAGATCTGGACGATAGAGTTTTCGTTATTGTCAATCACCGTCTTTGTTTCAACAGTTCCAGAACTACCTCAGAATATCCTTCACCATTACTGGTTGGAAGGTGAGGGCATATCCTAGAACATTGTTCTTCAGGAACTTAGCAGGATATGCAAACTGGGGTTTGTCTGCAAGGATATCCAGAAGTGCAACATAATTGTTAGGTTTGAATGTATAGTCTTCCAATGGAAAGTTCACGTTTGGAGCAGCATCCATTTCTGTAAAAAAGAAGAACATAAAAAATGGAATCATATACACGATTTCTATTAGAAAGCACTTTAGGAACAAAGTTTGAAGGATAAACTTTCTTTCGAAAACCAGAAGAAATTAGGGGTTTCAATAAGATTAGGGTTTTGGAAACTTGGTTAAAATAAATCAAGAAGAAGAATGATTTACAAAACATGTTGTTCATATTTAAAAGGAAGAAAGACATGTTTAAATAACAAACAAGTGTCTTAAAGATTAACAGCCAAAACAAAAAAAATTACAAACTTGTTTCTTAAAATAAAAAGAAGAAACTGGTTTGAAAGGGTTTTTTGAGAGCTTTTACTCGTATAAAAAATAGAGAGAGAGTATTTTTGTTTGCGTAAGAGAAATATGAGAGGGTGAGAGAGATATTTATAGGTGAGATGAGAGAGAAAGAGGAGAGAGAAAAATGACGCTTCGAAAAGATGTGCAATGATGAATTTCTTTGCACGCCATTTTAAGATGATTGGGTAGAAAGAAAATGGACAAACGTGTGTCAGAAGGACGCACATGATACCATAAAAAAATTTAATGACGTCATAAGATATTAGACCCCATAATTCATAAGTGTAAAGTAATGAAGAACAATAAGTGATGAAGAACCAGAAGACCGACGAAGACGTTAAGGAAGAATTGACCAAGTCTAGAGAACAACCAGAGGGTCGATGAATCAACCAGAGATGCGATGGAAGAGCATCTTCATCACCCTTCTGGTCAACAACACTTAGAGTTTTCTTCACCAGTTCAACCAGAGGCATACGATGAAGATATGAAGATAAGGTTGAAATAACATCCCATGAAAGACAACTGGAGATAACAAATCGACAGCTGGATTTTTAAGTTTATCTTGATTTATAGCTTATCCATACTTTAGATAAACTTTATCAGTTAGTAGAAGACTAACTAAATAGTCTCACTAGATAATTATCTTCTAATTAGCCTACTAGTATAAATAGGTGATTAGGCCTATTGTAATCAACGCCGCTTTTACGTTTTCATTTAATATTGAATAAAGTGAAATTATTGGCACTCAAGATTGTTCTTTGAATGTTCATACATTGTTCTTGAGTGTTCATCATTTTGTTTATTAAATCACTATAATTTGGTTATTCTTAACTTGATTATTAGTGTTATTGAGATATCTGGGATCAACAATTGGTATCAGAGCCAACTGATTGTTTTTCTAATCAAACGATCATCCAAAATCTCTCAATTCACGTTTTTCACGAAAATATCTTCACCAAAAACGTAAATTGCTTCTCTCTTAAAAAAAAATCTTGATGGCCAACTGGAATTCCGCATATAGTGTTGGTTCCCTCACCAAGCCTCCAACTCTTCAACGAGAAGAGTACCCACAATGGAGAATAAGGATGGTAAACTTCTTGGAAGGGATGGACAGAAACCTCCTGCGATCTGTAATGAAAGGTCCTTACGTTCCACAGACTCTTGTCCCAAGAGTCCCAGGAACAAATACCACATCATAAATTCCTGCATATTACATGCCCAAGGATAAGAAAAACTGGGATGAAGACGATATTGAGCGTATGGAAACTGACAAGAACTAATCATCATGGCCATTCCCAATGAAATTTTTCAATCCCTTGATGCATGTTCCACAACAAAGGAATTGTGGGATGAACTTGCAAGCCAATTGGAAGGGGGAGCTAAAACAAAGAAGAATCGTAGAGCACAATGTCTCAACGAATACATCAACTTTAAAGCTCTTCATGATGAACCAATACAGAAGACTTACGATCGTTTCAACACATTGATTAATCAATGTCGTCGAAATGATATCACCAGAACAAAGRAAGAAAACAATGTTTTGTTCCTAAAAAGTCTTGGCGATGAATGGACTCAGCTGTTAATGTCCCTTCAAGCAAATCAGGACCTAGACGGCTGGTCACTTCATGATGTATATGGAACGCTTGCAGCACAAGAGAACGACATTATGAAGAAGAAAGTATCCATCGGTGGACCTCTGGCTCTTGCTGCTGATGAAAAGGAAGAATCAAGGACCTCCACCAGAGATCACAAGAAGAAAGGAAAGAATGCAATGGTGGTAGAATCGGAATCTGAAGACGAGACATCTGAATCAGATGATGATATCAAAGCCTTTGCTAAGTCTCTGGCCTTGATTACAAGACAGTTCCAAAAGAAGTTCATCAAGAGACCCTATGAACGAAGAGACTTCAAGAAGGAGAAGTATCAGTCATACCATGAGAAGAAATCATCAAAATTCTATCAGAGGGAAGACAGAAGAGAAAAAAGAGAAGAGAGATAGGACAGAAGGGAGGACAAGAAAGAAGATAGAAATGGAAGGAAAAATGACCTTCGCTACTTCAGATGCGGGAAAATCGGCCATTTTTCAAAAGAGTGCATAGGACGATTGGTAAAGGATGCCGATTATTACAAGAATAAGTACAAGTACAATCCAAGAGAGCGAAGCCTGATGGCTGAGAAAGAAAATTGGGTATCTGATTCTTCATCCGATGAAGAAGATAAAGCACTCATCTATCTGATGGCCACATCCACTACAGAACCCACCTCCGACTCTGATGATTAGGTATGTAAGTCTACTTCCAATGAAACCAACTCTACTCCATCTGAGCTAGAGTTAAGGGTGACAAAACTTTCAGAGGATTTCTTTAAATTGAAAGAGAAATTAAATTTTGAAAAATCTGAAAGACTAAAAGTGGAAAAAGAAGCAAGTTTCTACAAAAGAGAGACTGATCTTTAAACAGAAGAAAAAGCCAAACTTGCTAAGGAAAAGACTCGCATCACCACACTTAAGATATCAGAGGAACAAAAACTTCTGGAACTAAACAAACGGATAACTAAGGACTTAGAAAAGAAAACAAATGCCTTAAAAGAATCTGAGGCAGAGAGACTAAACTCAGTTGCTCTTAAAGATTTCTTTCAAAAGGAAAGAGAGATCCTTCACCAGAAGCTTCAAACCAATGAACTTCTGATGAAGAAATACAAGGATGCCCAAGATGTGTATGAAAAGTTAAATTGTCAAACGGACACTCAAGGGATTGGATTCAATGAATTGGACTCCTTCATCGAATCAAAGAAATCCACCTTTGAATCCACTTTCAAACTTGGATGCATTCAGAAACCCGACTTTATCCCGAAACCAAAAGCAAATTTTAAAAGAATTAAAGTCGATGGAAAATCTGTCATTTTAAGACAGGATTTTGAAAATGTGGTGTACGAGAGCAGTACATGTAAGAATTCTGATGAAAGGAATGACACCTCCAAATCAGAGACCGATGGAAACCCTATGGTCAAACCAGAGTCTCTGGGTGTCAATTCCACTTCATCAGCAAGTACTATTGATGAAAAGGAGAATCCTAATGAGGAACCATCAGCTGATGAGTCGATGAACCATCCGAGTAAAACCGAAAGTTCATCTAAATCAGAATAGATGGAACCTCAAACAGATCACTCTGAAGCATCAACCTCTGAACCCACACCTCCCACAAACATCCATGCTAATTTTGATTTCGAGAAATCAGCAAGAGACTTTCTCGATTCCGAATCCGAAGAAGAGATWATMTGTGAATCACCAAAGATYATTGAGAATAAGAAGCCTCAAAACTTCAAATCCCCAATGAAATCTGGTATTCCTCCATTGATGAAATCTTCGGACAAAGAAAAAGGAAAACTGAGAGATATTAAATCTGCCAACGATAAATCAAAATGTCCTAGCATAACTTCTAAGTTCATTAAGTTTACTCGTGAGCAAAAATAGAAGTGGCCTGCCTCTGATAAAACTAACCACCACTTTTCCTCTCATTCAGCTGAAGAAAAGCAGTCCTTCCTGAGGAGAAAAGAAGTAAAGACAAAGACCCCTTCAAATAAAAAATCTGAACTAGATAGGAAGTTTGTAAAAACAACCGATGCTAGGACAAGATTTACATCTCCTGCATTTACTTTCGAATAAAAAGAACGTTAGATATACAATCCCAAAGCATCATAACTGTCAATGTTTAACTATTTTACAAAACCTGAGGAATCACATGTTGACACATCACTGCATATTATCCCAACACGTTTATCGATACAAAGTTAAAACCAATGAAAACGTGAAAAAGCCCAAATCCAAGGGCAAGGGAAATACTAATAAACCCAAGCCTGCAAAGCTAAGGGTAATGAAAAGAGTGTGGTACCCCCTACTAACAAACGTGGACCCATAAAGAAATGGGTACCTAAAACCTCTTAATTTGTCTTGCAGGACTAGCATGTGCAACCATGGTACATGGATTCAGGTTGCTCTAGGCACATGGCTGGTGATAAATGTCAGCTGTCCTTCTTTAACAAAAAATCTGGAGGCTCTGTGACTTTCGGAGACAACAGCAAGGGTACAATCAAGGGATATGGCACTCTCATCA
>NW_020200932.1:49595-51813 GCF_001531365.2 Cynara cardunculus var. scolymus
ATCATAGAAACAAAGCCCGGTCAAACAATCATCAAGGCAAAGAGAGAAGGAAATCTCTATCTTTTAGATTTTGAATCCTCTATGGGACAAGACACCCTCTRTCTTGTGTCTCATAAGAGCGATGAAAATTGTCTATGGCATCAAAATTTCTCGCATCTCAACTTTGATGCACTACAAAAACTAGCCACACAGAAGCTGGTCAAGGGAATTCCGGATCTTAAATTTGAAAAAGATCATCTATGCTCAGCCTGTGAGATGGGAAAGCTAAGACAAGCCTCACATAAAACCAAGTCAGAAACCTCCTGCACCAAGCCCTTGGACATGGTACATATAGATCTCTGTGGGCCAATATCAACTCAAAGTCTCTCTGGAAAGAAGTACATGTTAGTACTGGTTGATGAATACTCCAGATACACATGGGTTGAATTTGTAAAGAAAAAATCAGATGTTCCTGACCTACTCATTGGAGTGATGAAAAGGCTCCAAGTCCTTCTACAACGAAAACTAATAAAGGTTAGAAGCGACAATGGAACTAAATTCAAAAATGCCAGAATCGATGAATACCTCATCAGTGAAGGCATTACACAAAACTTCTCAGCAGCTAGAACTCCACAACAGAATGGAGTGGTGGAACGAAGGAACAAAACCCTCGTGGAAGCAACAAGGACCATGCTTGCTTCATCGGAGTTACCCATCACATTCTGGGATGAAGCTATTTCCACTTCCTGCTTTACCCAAAACCGATCTATCATAAACAAGAGGCACCAGAAGACACCTTATGAGCTCGTCAACCAAAGAAGACCAAATGTTCAAATATTTTCATATCTTTGTGTGCAAATGCTTTGTACTCAACGATAGGGAATATCTTGGCAAGTTCGACAAGAAAGCTGATGAAGGGATCTTTCTAGGCTATTCTCAAACTGCCAAGGCCTACAGAGTCTACATCAAAAGGACAAGAATAGTCATCGAAAGCATCAATGTGTCCTTTGATGATTCCACACCAATGACTTCAGAACACAACAGTTCAGAACTCGGACATCAAAGGAGAGCATTTGATTCATCACTTGGCAAACCCAATGAATCAGAGTTAGCTCATTTATTTGAAGACATCTTCGAAGAAGAAGTAATCTCTAGACATGCACCAACTGCAAAATCACTTCCAGAACCGATGAAGAACATGAAGTCTCCAATGCTAAAGGTACACCTCTTACTGAAACTCATGTTACTTCACCTTCTACTTCTTCTTTGTCTTCAGATCAAGATCAAGAACCAGAGTCTAACTCTAGAGATGATCTCTTCAAGGGGGAGCAAGCAGTCCCATCAGTCAATGAAGAATTGCATCCTGTTGCTCCAGAACCCCAATCAAGCACCAAATGGACAAAAGATCACCCAAACCACCAAATCATTGGTGATCCGACATCTGATGTCAAGACAAGATCTGCCACTGCCAATGAATGTCTCTTCGCCAACTTTCTGAGCATGATAGAACCAAAGAAATTTTCAGAAGCCCTACAAGACTCAAACTGGATAGACACGATGCAAGAAGAATTACTCCAGTTTGAAAGAAACAAAGTATGGTCCCTTATGCCTCTACCCAAAGGGAAGACGGCCATAGGAACCGAATGGGTCTTCCGAAACAAGACGGACGAAGATGGCATAGTCATAAGGAACAAAGCCAGGCTTGTTGCCAGGGCTACTGCCAGAAAGAAGGGATAGACTATGATGAGACATTTGCTCCTGTCGCAAGACTTGAGGCCATCCAGATATTCCTAGCCTATGTAGCTCACAAAGGCTTCAAGGTTTATCATATGGATGTCAAGTCCGCCTTCCTAAACGACAAACTTCAAGAAGAAGTATACGTGCAGAAGCCCCTTGGGTTTGAAGATCGAAAATATCCAGATTACGTCTACTTTCTGGACAAAGCCCTCTATGGACTGAAGCAAGCACTCAGGGTCTGGTATGAAACACTATCCACCTTTCTCATCAACAATGGATTCGAAAAAGGTACAATCGATACAACCCTATTTCTCAAAAAGCACAAAGGTGACATATTACTTGTTCCAATATATGTGGACGACATCATATTTGGTTCTACAAATGCAAAACATTGCGAAAATTTATCAGAGTTGATGAAAAGCAAATTTGAGATGAGTATGATGGGAGAACTAAGTTTCTTCCTTGGTCTTCAAATAAAACAAACTTTAGAAGGATCTTTCAT
>NW_020200932.1:53508-79358 GCF_001531365.2 Cynara cardunculus var. scolymus
CTCTGGTCACCTCAATCCACATCGTTATTGGTTCTAGGGGGAGTTTCTAAAACTCAAATCTTATCTACATGCATCATTTGAGGGGGAGCTATTCATTCATCATGAATCTCCATTGCATAAATATGCATTTTCCATACCAGAGCCTCTGGTCCTACTATCCAGAGCCTCTGGACACTTAAATGCTAAATAATACACCATGTAGATTTAAACCAGAGCCCCTCTGGTTCTACATAATGGATTGTCAATGCTTATTTAGAGCCTCTGGTTAGTCATCCAAGGCTTATTTATCATACAATCCAACATTTCATCGATGAATTCATTCATATATGTTCAACCAGAGCACCTCTGGTTCCTCACAATGAGTCATGACCAACCAGAGCTCCTTTGGTTCCATGACAAAATAATTTTCATTCAAAAACCCATCTTAATTGAAAACTTTCTAAAGATTATACAAAATTGTAGCTTTTGTAACTAAAACCTATACAACATGGGTTTTTAGAAGACCAAAACTTCGTAATTCGTATTTATCTTACAATTAGATGGAATTTAAAATTTTTTTGGATATATTCCCACGCGCCTGACACCATATACATACGTCATCCTCCCACGCGCCTGACATTATATACAGCCTGTTCCCCATGAACTGTTTCAAATTACCCTTCCCTATCCCCGCCTTGACATGTGCCCTCCAACATTAATGGCACGTACAATCAAGACGGCCCACGATCTCCAAATCAACTCACCTTTTGCCAAACGCCTTCACCTTTCATGTTTATTTAAATATAATAATCAGAAAATCGTTTCATGTTCTCCTCCCCCCACCTATATATACCCTTCTTCTACCTCCAGTCATCCCTTACGCTTCCTAAAACCTGCAACTAGACTTTGATGCACAAACCTACCTGCAACTGTATCCACAATGGCTTCCTCCGCATCACACGAGTCCAACGACAACAATAGTCGTGTCCAATCCACCGATGTCGACAGCCGAGCAATCGTCTTTCTACCAATAAATCCCAACAATCATGCCATCGAGCTTCGAACCACCCTGTTCGACGACAGGTTTGCTGTGATAATCGAGTTCTTCTGTAACTGCATCCTTCTACCTGCCCTGACTCTAACCGACAATGGCGTACCTCTAAAGTACGTCCAACAATATTGGCAAACCTGTGAGTATGACCCTGACAGTCGTGGAATAATAGGAGACATCGATTCCCCAAATGACATGATCTGCTCGCTCAAGATCTCTCGAGCAAAAGTCTCTAGGGTTCTGTGCATTCCCACCCGCCGAGAGCTCGACATTGACCAATATGCCGACCAACCCACAACCTCAGACATCCTCCGGTTCATAAAAATGCTAGGTTACAATCGTGACCTAYGCAACGCCTCAGATTTCAAAAGGCAGTTTTTGCCGCCAATGTGGAATATGTTCTTTTCCATATTGAACAGGGTCCTCACATGCAAGCTAGGGTCGATGGATCAAGGCAACATCAACATAATGACGATTATGTACGGACTCTTCTTCAACATCCCTCTTGACTACGCTTTCCTCATATACAATGAGATCCACTCAGCAGTAGTCAAGAAGTGCAAGCTCCAGGCCACCAACAAACCCTTGACTTCTGTTTTGTTTCCTCGTTTCCTATCTCTCTTCATAGGGGATGTGATGAGGAAACATAACCTACTGGCCGAGGAACCATTCAGTCCACTCTTCAAGATGCATGGCCATCGACCTACACTCTCAAATGATGGCTACACCATCGACAGGCCAATCTCCAGAGCCATGCTCAGTGGCATCCCAGAGACATCTGAGATCCGACGAACTTACGAACGCTCTCTGTTGTCCCATGCACCAAGGGCAGCTACCCCAGAGCGCATAAAGCCGTCCCCTCAGTCAAGCGAGGGAGCACAGGAGCCATCTTTATCGGATGATGAAGATGATGATGATGATGACACTTCTCGTGCATCCCCCGGCCCTACACAAACAAATCCCCTTCCCTCTTCCCAAAGGGCAACCACCTCCTCTACCCCTGGCGATCAAGGCCAAAGGGGTATTGAACAAGGACGGCCCAGTCCAAACCAAACCCAAACCAACCATCCAGAGGCCATTCTTCGGGCCTCTGGAGATGATTTAGCTGAGGAGCCACAATTTCCATCGCCCCTCTCCCAACAGAGAAGCGATGCAGACATAAGATCCACATCGCCTCATGGCTCAACACTACCACCCACACACCCAGAAGTATGTGTTGCTTCTAACTTTGCTGAACCCCAAGATCGTTCAAAGCGATCTCCCATTCATGCACAAAACCCCCCTTCGATACTTGATCTAGCGAAGGGGAAACACACTTACTTCTCTTACCCGGCCTCTGAAGCCGAGGAAGAAGAAGAAGTTGTTGCAACATCAGGGGATAGCTCATCACTAGAGGGCTATCAAGGACATGATGGAAGTCCTTCACGGCCTATATTTTCACAAGGCAATGAAGGCGCCTCTGGAGCTGAGGCTCAACCTGCAGCATCCGTTGCTGCAGGGGTTACCCCCGTGGCCAATCTGGTTACAAAGGTTGAGTTCCAAGCCTTTGTTGACTCAGTTCAGTGGTCCTTGGAAACCTAAAACTCATCATCCAAGGGATTGTTGAAAACCCACCATCCATCGATATCACCACCCTTCAACAATCCCTTGCCACCCTTGCAACCCAAACCCGAGACAATACAACCCGTCTCCAAATGCTGCAACAAACCGTAACCCAACACCATAACACCTCCTCCACCTTTGCCACCCAAAGAAACCAATTGATGATGAACTCCATCGCCACCCTCATGGCCCAGGCAACTGCGACCGATGCGACCTTAGCCTCCATCACCACCTAGATAAACCTTTAACACCCTTCCTGCCACCATCCTTTCCCAAATCCCTCAACCAACCCCACAACAAACAACTTCATCAATTGATGAAACCCTAGCCTCCCTCACCAACCAAATGGCTACCATACAAACCACCCTAAACCAACTTCCAGCCACCATTCTAGCCCAAATACCCCAACCACCACCTCCACCACCCAGCCCTGCAGCACCATCATTTGATGAAGCCCTATCCTCCTTTGCTGCAAAGATTAGAGCCATGATCACCAACCTTCCCATCCCACCCACCGCATCCACCTCTACCTCCATACCTCCCCCAACCTCCTCATCCACCACCTCTGAGTATGCCACAAGAGCCGACCTCAAGGCTCTATCCAAGGCACTTATCTTATCTTTCAACGAGATAAGTGCTAAATTCATTCATCGAGCGACACAACCGACCAAGGCTCTCTCCCAGAGCCTTGCTGACCAACAAGAACGCACCGCCTCCCTCCTACAATCTATGGAGGTCGATCGAAGAAGAAAGGCTATGAGAGCCTACCTGACCTCCCTCTGCCACAAGAAGAAGAGAAGCAAACCTTCATGCTCGGCCAACCGCCCGCAGAAGAGGCCAAGGCATGAGGATCCAGACCAAGATGATCATGGTCTTGGTCCTCATGAGGGGGAGAACCCAGCTGCTACAACTCAGGAAGCACCATTCGCTGCACCTTCAACATCTGATCACCAAACACAAAACCCACCATCATCACCAAACCAAGGAACCTGTGCAAGGGAACCAGAGGCTCAGCCCTCTGAAGATGTACATAATGTACATGTTCCCCTTGCCACCATACCTGAACCCATCGTGTTGAGTTCCTCATCCGATGAAAATCCATCAACCCCACCAACAGAAACCAACCCACCTTTCACTACATCACCAACATCAAGCCTACCATTAACCCCATCACCAACCCCTCACACCACAGAATTGTTCAACATTATACCCAATGAACCTAAACAAACAAACATACAACCCTCCTCACCTCAACAACCTCAAGTCCAAACACAACCCGATGAACCTGAACCACCCCAATATGAACCAACCCAAGAAACCATCCCATCGCCAACCGATACACAACCTTAAGCCCAAACACAACCCATAACTCAAACTCAACCCTCAATCGAACCAACAAAGGTGCAAGCGGACATTCCCTCTTCATCAAGGCACCCTCCGCAAAGACTAGTCGACGAAATTATCGAGAATATAGAGTCGCTAAGGAGACGTCCAGAGATGCCACCAAGGGAACTAGTAATGATGAAGAATATCCATCGGTACCTATACCATGATCACGATAAAAGTTTGACTCTCAATCCTCCAATTCTATCGCCAGAATCCATGGACCTCCTATACCATAGGTTTGTTAGACAGACTACCCAAACACCACAGGCTGTCTTTTCAAACGATGGAATAAGGATGGTAATGGACATAAAGATGAGGACCTTCGTAAACAGAGCTATAAAATATATCGAGTACACAGTGGAGAGAGCCCATGGTCAGGTTAGCGTCTTCAATGATAATGACTTGATCAATCTCAATCCCTATGACTTGATCGACCTTTATGCATTCACAACTCAGTGACAGGATCAAGGCATAAGATTTGGGATGGCAAATAGAGCAATTGTGAAGACGATGGAGACCTTGGTGAAGAATCGAGCCAAGAGTGATTTTCATATTGCTCTTCTTTTGGGCATCGAAAGACTCTCATGCACTCCACCTGATGAAGACTTCCCTAGCCTACAGGAGAAGAGATATGCTTCTGTCTTGACTCAACCCGAGCTTGGACTTGTCTTCAAGAATGATTTCGGGGTAAAGAAATTTTTTAGACTAACTGAAACATTCAAGTATTCAACCGACACACTTGAATGGTTTCAGAAAGTTATCAGAGATAGACTAGGTAGAACCCATGTGCCAAGGGAAGACGGAAAATAACTCATTCATGAGATATCTACAGTCATCAGTTATCGAAGACTGCTACTGCGCTTCTGGGAAATATCTCAAGGTAGATCATAATAGAGTTTTAAATTTTTTTCCTTAAATTGAAATGTCTTTGCTTCCAGTATTGTAAGAATTCATCATCCAATGAAAATTTGGAAATTGATGCTTTTCTTTAGATTAGTCTCTGTTCTTCAATATTGTTCATAGATTAGTTTATGTTTGTTCTTTCATTACTTAGGGGGAGATTGTTAGACCCCATAATTCATAAGTGTAAAAGTAATGAAGCACAATAAGTGATGAAGAACTAGAAGACCGATGAAGACGTTAAGGCAGAATTAACCAAGTCTGGAGAACAACCAGAGGGTCGATGAATCGACCAGAGATGCGATGGAAAGAGCATCTTCATTACCCCTCTGGTCAACAACACTTAGAGTTTTCTTCAGCAGTTCAACCAGAGGCATACGATGAAGATATGAAGATAAGGTTGAAATATCATCCCATGGAAGACAGCTGGAGATAACAAATCGACAGCTGGATTTTAAGTTTTTCTTGATTTATAGTTTATCCATACTTTAGATAAACTTTATCAGTTAGTAAAAGATTAGCTAAATAGTCTCACTAGAT
The DNA here is from genome assembly GCF_001531365.2 of Cynara cardunculus var. scolymus. Lineage (NCBI taxonomy): Eukaryota > Viridiplantae > Streptophyta > Magnoliopsida > Asterales > Asteraceae > Cynara > Cynara cardunculus. The sequence goes on from NW_020200932.1 coordinate 58,967, forward strand.
AGTTATCTTCTAATTAGCCTACTAGTATAAATAGGTGATTAGGCCTATTGTAATCAACGCCGCTTTTACTTTTTCATTTAATATTGAATAAAGTGAAATTATTGGCACTCAAGATTGTTCTTTGAATGTTCATACATTGTTCTTGAGTGTTCATCATTTTGTTCATTAAAWCACTATAATTTGGTTATTCTTAACTTGATTATTAGTGTCATTGAGAGATCTGGGATCAACATAAGATATGGCCACACATTATCCTTTTTCTTTTAAAACATTTTAATCACTGAATAAGAAAAGACTGAGCGATAGTTTTAAGTTTTTAGAAAAGAAAAAGATAAGTAGACATACCTTAGAGAGAAAGATATATTTACTCAAGAGTTCAATGATAGATAAGAAAACACTGAATCATTTCACTTTGTATCACTGAGTATTGCATAAAGCTGAATAATTAATCCTCAGCGTTTAGCATTCCAAGTTCGCTGATTAAAATATTGAATCTTGTTTCATCAAGAGGCTTTGTAAACAGATCATCTAGTTGGTACTCAGTGGGTACGAAGTGAAGTTCAATATTACCATTCATAACATGATCTATGATAAAATGATATCTGATTTCAGTATGTTTGGTCTTAGAGTGAAGTACAAGATTGTTAGCAATTTCAATTGCAATGGTATTGGTGCTATTGCAATGGTATTGGTGCTATCGCAATATATAAGGATCTTAGATTGCTGAAGATCATAATCATTAAGCTAGTTTTTCATCCAAAGGATTTACCCACAACAGCTTCCATCGGCTACATATTCAGCTTCACAATTGATGTGGACACTGAGTTTTGTTTTTTTGCTTGTCCAGCTCGTCAACTTTTCACCAAGAAGCTGACAGCCTCCTATGGTGCTCTTCCTATCTATCTTGAAACCTGCAAAATCACTATCTGCATAACCGATTAGATCGAAACCTGAATCTTTGGGATATCAGGGGCCCAGATTAAGAGTACCCTTCAGATATCTGAATATGCATTTTACAGCAATCAGATGGGATTCTTTGGGTTCAGATTGATATCATGCACATAGACAAGTAGAATACATGATATCAGGTCGGCTAGTTGTAACATACAACAAGGAGCCAATCATTCCTCTGTAAGAAGTAACATTTACAGGCTTTCCATTTGGATCCTTATTCAGTGTTAGAGGAGGAGCCATAGGAGTCTTCATAGATGAACTGTTGGTTAAGTAGAATTTCTTCAACATATCCCTGGCATACTTACTCTAACTGATAAAAATGCCTTTATCAGATTTCTTAATCTGAAGACCTAGAAAATATGTTAGTTCTCCCATCATGCTCATCTGATATTCTTTCTTCATGCGTTCAGAAAAGCGAAAACACAAAGAGGGATTAGTGGAACCAAATATAATATTATCGACATAAATTTGGACTAGAATGATATGACCCTTGACTTTTCAAAGAAATAGGGTCTGGTCAATCTTTCAACAGATAAATTTCTCAAAGATGAAAAATGAAGAAAATGTGTCATACCAGGCACGAGGGGTATGGCATATCTAAAATTGCAAAAATAATCATATAACAACTTGTAAACATCATTTATATCTCTAAGATTGCAAAAATAATCGTAGAACAACTTGCAAACATTAACCAAATATCATAACATAAAATCTAATATCATTAAACCAACCATTCTAATTACATCAATGGCCAAAGTCATCAACAAAAAGAGCCGCTAAAAATGTCATAAGCATCAACAAAAAAGCCATTGGAAATGTATCATAAGCATCAACAAAAAAAGCCATGGGAAATGTATCATAAACATCAACAACAAAAAAAGGAATCATAATCCTGAACATCAATGGCCAAAAGCATCCACCATAAACCGACAACCACCTAGTTATAGTGTTGTTTATCTCCAACCGTCTTAACCCAATCAACCGCAAATTCGACTGGTATTATCAACCAAACTCTCTATTGTCTTTGTCACTAAGAAGAACCATTGCAATATGGTACAATGGACCATCTTTTGGCCATCCAAGTTCACTGCGTTTTTGAAGACAAACCATGTAAGAGGGAGTTTCAACACCATCGGGGTTCCCGTGTTTTATAGCCAAAGCTTTTAAAACCAACAAAAACTCTTCATCTATGTCAAATTGGCTAACTTTTCTCTTGTCGGTTCTCACTTGAGTAAAAGCTGAAGATACGAGAGTTGAAGAGGTGGGTTGGGAATTGGAGATCTCCACTTCCTCATTGTTGGAAACGGAGAAAGGCTCGACAGAAGGCTCAAGGTCATTTGATAGTGCTCCAAAGCTTCCGATGCCCGTGGAAACACCACCTTCAAACAATTGCATACACAACTCGGAGAATGGAAGATTAATTATCCTTAACGATTCAACATATTTACTCGACTGTGTTAAAAAATAATTATAAGTAGCTAATCAAATTTTCAATAGAAGGAAAAAAAGTATGACAAGAAAGTGACCCGAATCTCGAGTTCCCATTGCTCGGGTGTCAAATTAAATGAGTTAGTTGAAGAATACACATTCCCCATTTTACTTTTAAGTTTCACCACGCCCCATATTTTCCCTTTAAATAGTCATAGTGGTTACACATTTGCTTTTTATCCACATGAAAGTTGTGAATCTCTTTCAGATGATCATAAACTTTCTTCCAAGACAATGATTTTAGATTTTCACCTTCCTTTCCGTTCAAAGCTATCTCAGGAATGCAACTTTGTAGAAACATTTTTACAACCACCATGTTTGTTGCATACTTAATCGGCTGAAAATCAGCAAGTTGGAAACACATAATCGGTGAAAACACATAATCTAAGCATACCAGCAACTTGAAACAAAAGCAAAGACACAAATAAAACAGATGAGAGTCCCTTCTAGTGCACCAATTGAACCATTCATTGATGAAAAAGTGTTCCACACAAAATAGAAATCATAAGCAAATTGTTCCACACAAAACAGAAATCATGAGTAAATTGTCCCATACAAAATAGAAATAATGAGCAGATTGTTCAATACAAAACATAAATCATAGGCAGATTGTTTCGCATAAAACAGAAATTATAAGCAGATTGTTCTACACAAAACATAAATCATAAGCAGATTTCAAAACAATGCCATTAACTCGGCAGATGACTTCAAATGAAAGCAACAACAAAAAAACTGATAGAATATGATTTAAAAAATGGCAGCAGCAACTAAAAAACATATCAATTTCAATTTTAAAACTCATCGATTACAAAAAAATGGCAGCGGGTTTTTAGCAGTAGCTGATGGGATCAAACAAAGAAGAAACAAAAGAAGTTTCTTGCAGGTGATAAGATTACAAAAATATGGTAGCATGTGAAAAATGGCAGCAACCGAGAAAAACAAAAAGAAAATTTGAAAGAAATTTCTTGCAGGTAATGGATCAAATGAAGAAGAAACATACAGGGGATGAAAAATAATGGATATACATGGAGAAACGAAGAAGAAACATATGGTGGCTGTTAAAAATGAAGGGAGAACAACATACCTGCGACGTGCAGAACGATGGAGCAGTAGCAATCGACAAGGAAGCTTGGAAGAATCAATCGATGGGGAAGCCTGGAAGAAGTTGGCGTCTCTATTTGATGGTGGTAGGTTTTTTTTTTTCAAGTAATGGTGGTAGATGGGTTTAATGTGAGTAGTTGAGGATAAGGATAGTTGAGGGAAAGTAAATACAATTTAATGGCTGAGTGGATAAGAGAGTGGTTTTCTAGCTGAGGGAAGAGCCCTTGTCTGAGCGATTAAGCTTTTATTGAACACATACGTATGGTTGTGCGAATCAGCCATCTCTGTTATATGGCTCAATAAGTTGTTACCGAACAACTCCTAAGTTATATTAAAGTGTTTGATTTTAACTTAAGACCAATATATTTATTTAACATGTTAAGTTAGCCTACTTATCTTAATGCATAAAGTGAGAATGTTTTCAAAATTGCCCTTGTTCTATAATTTTAATTGATCACATGTCTCGTCAAAAAATATTACCAACACAAATAAATTAAAAATTTTAATCAAACAATAATACTTTATTGTTTTACATATATTTTAAGTTATTAAGTATCTATATGAACTGAATAAATTTATATTATTTTAGTTTTTTTGTTATTTTAAATATTTATCAAATAATTTTTTTTCATCCAACACTTAAGATTAAAATTTTTGTTGTTCAAATCTATATATATATATATATATGTGTGTGTGTGTGTGTGTGTGTTAAAAGAAAGAACCAAAGGGTTGTTCAATGAGAAGATTCCTATCCTATTTATCTTTTTTCTCATTATTTTTGATTTATTTTTAATATATAATCAACACATTAATTGTTAACCTATTTCATTTTCCTACCTTTTTAACTCCATTTTCATTATTCTATAAAGAAAATTTGAAGTCACAAATATATAAAACTATATAATTTTATTTGCATCAATACATGCATATTTTTAATTACATGACAATTGAAAAAATAAATCATCAAAATTAAAGATAGGTGTAAATTTTGAAATATAAAACTACAAATCTTAAATAATGTGGTGTAATATAAATTATTACGGTTTGTAATTCATAAATCGTATTTCCATGTCCAACATAAATCTTGAAACTATCCAACGAGATCATGCGGCTATCAATTAGTCAAGGCTTTGACTGATCAACAATTTCGAATTTCATAGAATCATTATAACATGCATTGTTGATCCAAATTCTTCAATATAAAAGAGCCATTTTTAAAAGTATAAAAACATAACTACTACAAACACTTTTAGAAAAAAAAAACAAATTAACTAACAAAATAAAAATGAACCAAATGCATATCTTTTATCCTCTCTGAGATCTACAACAAACATATAGGAGAGGCATGATTCGAGCCTATATAGAAAAACTTTAACAAATTTACAATTTGTCGCTTTTGACCACTCTCCCCTTCCCAGGCCAAGCCCTTCCCCCCATTTAAAAATAAATGTTCTCAAGACTTTTTAATCTTGAGGGGGATACTCGATGAGAGGTAGATTAGAAGCTTGAGTTCAAGTAAGAAGGAGAGTTAATGTGAGAAGCATAAGAATAGATCTCCACCTTTGGATGCATATTAGGATGAGATGTACCGAGATGCACCCAAAAAGTTTTTTTTTTTTTTGTAAAACCTTGGGATATTGAGATGGCACCATGGGAATTGAGTATTCTCATATGGTGAATTTGTGGTTGAGATTTCGTTGTCCACATTGATGAAGAGTTAAAAGATTTGAACAAAATAAAGTGTATAAAAAGATAGATGGTGCATTTGTGTCAATTTATAAGGTTTTCCTCACAGGGTTGTCTTATTTTGATGACCCTCTTTGAAATCTATAACCATGGTTGAAATCAAAATCAACCAAATGATAAAAATGATAGTATAAAACTAAAAGTGAAACCAATGATGATGACTTGTCAAGATGAGGTTTGAGTCTTCCTCAAATCTTGATTAAAGTTGATTTTCATCATCTCACATTGGAGGAAAGATTTGGAAGAAGATGATAGATGTATAAAATCATGATGGATGCTTTGAAATCTATAGCCATGGTTGAAATCAAAACCAATCATTTTTATATCTTTATATAAATGTAAAATGGGATATTAAGATGGCACCATGAGAAATGAGTATTCTCAAATGGTGAATTGTGGTTGAGTTTTAGTTGTCCTACACTGATGAAGAGTTAAAAGATTTGAACAAAGTGTATAAAAAGATGGATGGTGCCTTTGTGTCAATTCATGGAGTTTTCCTCATAAGGTTGTCTTATTTTGGATGACCCTCTTTGAAATCTATAACCACTGTTGGAATCAAAACCAATCAAATGGTAAAAATCATAGTACAAAACTATAAATGAAACCAAGGATTATGATTTGGCAATATGAGGTTTGAGTCTTCCTCAAATCTTGATCAAAGTTGATTTTCATCATCTCATATTGATGGAAAGATTTGGAAGAAGATGACGGATGTATTAAAGCGTGATTGATGCTTTGAAACTTATAACCATAGTTGAAATCAAAACTAACCAATTGATAAAATTATAGTACAAAACATACAATTAAATTTTTTATCTTTATATTATATATATAAAAGGAAAACCTGGGGGTATTGAGGTAGCACTATGAGAATTGATTATTTTCAAATGGTGCATTGTGGTTGAGTTTTAGTAGTCCCATATTGGTGAAGAGTTAAAAGATTTGAACAAAATGAAGTGTATAAGAAATGTGGATTGGATGCCTTTGTTTCAAATCATGATGTTTGTCTCATAAGGTTGTCTTATTTTAGATGACCCTCTTTGAAATGTATAACCATGATTGTGATCAAAACCAACCAAGTGGCAATATATATATATATATATATATATATATATATATATATATATATATATATATGAAAAACCTTGAGGTATTGAAGTGACACCATGAGAATTGAGTTTCTCAAATGATGAATTATGATTGAGTTTTAGTTGTCTCATATTGATGAAGAGTTGAAAGATTTGAACAAAAGGAAGTGTATAAGTAAGGTGGATGTTTGTGTTAAATCATGAGGTTTGCATCATAGGATTGTTTTATTTTGGATGACCCTTTTTGAAATTTATAATCATGGTTGGAATCAAAACCAACCAAATGGTAAAAATTATAGTGGAAATATAAAAGTGAAACCAAGGATGATGATTTGACAACATAAGGTTTGATTGTTCCTCAAATCTGAAATAACGTTGACATTTATCATCTCACATTAATAGAAAGATGATAGTTTTGAAGAAGATGATGGATGTATAAAAGCGTGATGGAGCCAATTGGTAAAATTTTTGTGCAAAACGAATGCAAATGATACATTTTTTCTTAATAGGAGTTGTGATTATTGTAATACTTATAATAACAAATGTAGTTTAAGTATCTATTATATCACACACACACACACACACATATATATATATATACTTGGGATCATGTGAGACCAATGGTTTTTCGTGAGACCCGTAAGACCAATTCTCAACCCTTGGATTAGATTTACAACCGTTAGATCTGAACATTTATAAACGCCACGAGACTTCTCAATAATTACAAAATTGTCACCTTGCAAATTTAGACCATTAGATCATTAGTTTATAAATTTGATCAATGAACATAAATTGGTCTTATGGGTCTCACGAAAAACCTTTGGTCTCACATGAACCCAACCCTATATATATAGGGGCAGGTTCAAATGAAAACCATGCAATTCTAAGAAACCGTGTAAACCAAATTCGACCAATAGGAAAATTCAATTCTTTTTTAATTAAATTTAATCAATAAGGGTATTTTGGTCATTTTCTATATGTTTATGATAAATAAGGTAGTTATTAATAAATATTAAATAAGGAAATTTAATAATGGAAATTTCTTGAATGATAACATATTAAAAATTTTAATATTTTATAATATTAAAAACTTGATTTGAATGAGGCATTCATAATGAAACTGTTTCATATGGGACGTTCATATGGGACGAACTTCATTCCTAAAGTTCATGAAACTGTTTTATATGGGGCAAATTTCATGAAACTGTTTCATAATGAAAAGGTTCATAATGATGAAGCATGTTCATAATCTAATACTCTAGGCTCCAAATTAATACTCTAGACATATTATCCACTTTAATGAAAAGGTTTCATGAAACTGTTTCATAATGAAAAGGTTCATAATGATGAATCATGTTCGTATGAGTGGAATAAGAAAAATAAACTATCGATGCAACGGTTTCATCAAACGTTTCAAAACAGTTGAAAAATCGAAATAATATAATCTCTCTATTTCCTAATGAAAATATTGTAATGAATAGTTTCATAAACAAAGTTCAAAAAACAATGGTCATGAAAYTGTTTCAATGTGAAAAKGTTTCATTGTAAAATGGTTTATTTGCTYCGTCTATGCATATTATACGTGTTAATGAAATAGGTGCTTTGTGATTGAAGTTTCATGGTTATCCTTGTTGCTTTGTGATTGAATGTACATCTAGGTTCATGATGATCCATGTTGCTTTGTGATTGAAGTTAATTTGTTTAGTTGGTAGGATGAAAATGAAACGGGTGCGTAATGTATTGTGTTCTTTTATGAAATAAATATATGATGAAACGGGTGCATATTATATTTTGTTCTTTATGGAATTAATGTTAATGTGAAAAAAATTCATTATAAAATGGTTCATTGATGTTATATTAATGTTAACTTTTGTTTATGGAATTAATGTTATATTGATGTTAACTTTTGTTTATGGAATTAATGTTATATTGATGTTAACTTTTGTTTATGGAATTAAAGTTATATTGATGTTAACTTTTGTATACCAATTTACCCTTATCATTGAAATAAAATAATTTTTTAATATTTTTTATTTTTTAATTTCTTATAATAAAGTAAACTAATTTTAGCCATTGATCAAGAAAATAGACAGATGAGATTGGTTTACACGGTTTACACAAATGGGGCAAGTTTTTATTTGAACGCTCCTCTATATATATACACATACAATGAAAGTGTTGACTTAATGACGTGTTTTCATCCGATGCTAGTATTCTCCAAATCGTGATTTACGGTGTTGGATGAGGCGCCCGGTCCTTAATTAAATATAAATTATCATCCCAAGTCTTAACACTGACATCTATCAGAATTACATTGACTCTCTCCACAAATAAAAATCACATGTAATTAGAGATAGTCAAAACTTAGTCTTGGATCACGTCAAATTTAGGGATGAGAATGGACCCTGACCCGTCGGATAACCCGGTCCACCTGCCCCGGTCGGGGACGGGGATTCCTCGAAAAATCGGGTCCCGGGGACGGGGACGGGGATCCCCGCTTGGCGCAAGCCGGGGACGGGGACGGGTATAGCACTCCCCGTCCCGTCCCGTACCGTACCCGTTATATATATATATATATATATATATATATATATGTTTTTTATGAATTTGGGCTTTGGGCTTTTGGCTTTGGCATGTGAAATAAAAAAAGTAAATGCATCTTCTCCTTCCTCCGGTCCGGTCCATGAGTACGAATTCACAATTTCAAATTGATCCCGATCTCAAACATTTTCTCAAAATCGATCTCGATGTAATCGGTCCTGATGTAACTAGTTTCAAGACTCATTCAAGACTATTTTTTTATAACCGGTTGTAAGAACCGATCCGAACCGTTAAATTTTAAATGTAAAAAGAATGTATTGAAATACATTTTACTTCAAATATATTTTAAAAATATCTTTTTGGATCTTTTTTATACAAAGATCCTGCAATTCAAGACGAGGGTTGATCTGTTCTTGAATCGTACGCTTTCTCCTAACCGCACCGCCCTTCCTCCTCATCCATGGCTGCCTCAACCTCAACCACAACCACTCCCTCATCCTCCGATCTATCATCTTCCTCCGATCGAGACCGTCGTTCCCGCCGCCGTAAGGATAAGAACATTGACAAACACAAAAAGGACTCTCTTAAGATCAGCAAGAAAAGCCGCCCTCATACCAAACGTCGTCGTAGACGTAGTCACTCTTTGTCTTCTTCTTCTTCTTCATCTGAGGAATACAGGTATTTCTAATTACCATTGTTGTTATCGGTATCGTGAATCGAATTAGGGCAAATTATCTTGTTCTCTACTATTTTTCAATACGGTTGTTGGTTAATTTCATGTACGTCTAAAAAGGATTACAAGCCTGATTTTTTGGATATCGATCTTTGCCTTCGTCAAATAGGGTATATCTTGCTTTACATGGATCTATATGCCCAAATCAGGTTTTATCGTGTAGTGACTTGAGTAATTATTTGAATTTATGAACTTTTGTGATGCTGATTGTTGTTGTAGCAAAGCCAATAATGTGAATTAATTTTCTAGAAATCTGATAATAGAAGAGGACATTGCAGTCGAGCAAATAATTGATTATCTTCATACGACGATACATGTGAAATTCATATCTTACAATATAAAATCTCTTTTTCATTAAGATGCAACAGGTGGGCCTCAACTTCGGTAGGTTATTCCTCATCCAAGTAGATGAGAGTGTGAATGGAGTGGGTTCCCACTTCCCATTGAAGCCTGAAGTGATACTAGTAGATGATCCCTCTCCTTCCTTTTATTTCTTGGTGTTGGGAGGTTTGTTTAACTTGAAATGACTTTCATGAGAAAGAGGGATGGAGGCATTGCCCCAAGAAAGTAGAATGTCATGAATAATGAATATAAATAGTCATGTTAAGTGACCTGAAGTTGACATGTGTGCATATTCTTTATTGATAGATTGATGTCTGAGAGTAAATTCTTTGGCTTGCAGAAATTCTTTACATTTTCCAGTCGCCACATTCTTTTCTTCTCAACTAATTTTTAAAAGGTGTATGTGAATTTGGCTCTCCGATCAAGTTTAGCATCAATAACTGTACAGTAGTGTATGGGAGCTTTTCAGGACCAAGGAACCTAGGGATAGGGCTACCTATATCAATCCCTTCTCATGGTCATCCTCCAAAGTTGTACTTGCAATTTTTTATGCTTAATTTTTTAAAAGGAACTGTCTTTTGCTTTTAAGATTTTCTGTTCTGCCTTTGTCCACTATTTTAGGATGTAAGATTGTTTTTCAAAATTTTGTTGTTATGTATAGATTATAGTATTGTTACATGGCTAGTCCAGCATACTTGTTAAATTATATCAACTAGGGAGGCAGCTTGCTAAGAACCTGAAAGTGGCAGTTATGGACTATGTAGCTTTCAAGACTATCCTAAAAAGCATGAAGAAAGCCAGAGCTTTGTGAAACTACACCAAGTTTGTTAGAAGTTGGTCTAATTGTTATTCTTTTTAATCAAGTACATTATTAGTATGAGTATCATTATCTATATTGATATTGTTGGAAACAAAATATCTTTTTGATATATGCATCACTGATTTCTGGTAAATGCTTAGCCCACCCACAGAAAAAAGAAAAAGTACTTAAGCTGTGAAGTGCGACTCTTTTCACGCTGAAAGCAAGGCTTAAGGAGTAAGGAGTAAGGTTTACAAGTGAAAAAGAGATGCTTGATTATTCATATATTCACATGTTAGTTGTTTTGCATACGTTGCAGAACTTCGATTTTTGGTTCTATTTTTAACTTTTGAATTGTGAACGCATATTTGTCTGGATCTATTTAGAAATTAGGCAATAAGGATTCTTGGCATAAAGACTGCTTTAAGTACGTGATTTTGCATGTTCCAGTTCGTCTGGCAGTGAGCAGGGACCATCCAGTCGTTCAAGGAAACATAAACATGAGCATAGACATAAAAAGGTTGGCGTCTAGAACCACTGCATAACTTGCACAGGTTATTGTCAATCATCGTATCCTTATGTTTGATGTCCTTTTTTGTTTCAGCCGAAGGATAAAGAAAAGGGGAAGGCTAGGCATCATCACAAACGTGATAAGCGTAAAGTTAAGGAGGTAGGCCACTTTATCTTTATTGCATATATTTGCTGCATAACTAAATTGCTCCTAACTAAATTGCTCCTAACATATGTACTTTTTGAACCAACTGCTTTTATCTTTGCTTTGTTCTATTAGTTGGTTATTTATTGTTTATTTGCCCCAACAGAGATGTATAGTTAGAATCTACCATCATTAAGCTGACCTTTTTAAAGAAACCACATAATTCATTGTTTTCTATTAAGTGGTCATATTTAGTTTTCTTAACAGCGAAACAGCATCTGGCTTTTGCTACATAGCCTACCTTGATAGCTGCATTTGGGCTGTTCAATTGATCAAGGCCTTTATAACTCAACTAGATTTACTGGCAGCATTAAAGATATAGAGATGATACTGTCTTCCAGTTTTGAAGTGGTTGGCCACATATGATAACTGTGCCATAGTATTCTCTTTGGGGGTAGGGCCTCTCTATTTTTTTGTTGTATAGTGCTATCTGGATATCAATGAAATCGTCAAGTGAGTAACAGTTCATGCAAGAAAAGCAAGTTATTTTGATTCTTGTGAAGAGGCGAGAGCCTATTAAGTATCTAAGTTCTGGTCCAGTATGACAGGATCAGTCTAATTAGGGCATCAACCTCATCAATCCAGTATGCTCTTTTCAGTGCTGTTATATTGAATCTTTCCACAGATAGTAGATGGAACTGTGTTCTGTTCGTTTGTGAACTTACTATTGCTGTTTTGCTTTAGTGGTATGCTAAATTGGCTTATACTTCATCATGTTAGTGATGTAAGTAAACCTAGTCACCAGGGTTTTTGCTTCATTGACTTTTTCTACGGGCGCAAGTCTTAGTGCTGCAAGATTAATTACTTACTTGTGCCTTATTTTAAACGTATCTGTATGGTATGTCTGTATTGGATATAAGGTGCTTATAATACTTTCTGCCTTTTTCATGAATTGGCTCTTTGAAATTGGAGCTGGGGTCTGTGACATGATGAATGCGTGCTTGATTGGCATGTATGGATGTTGTTCTGGCTTGGATTTTGTCCTGGCAATCGGAGCCTTAATAGAACCAGCAGGATGGTAGCAGCAGCCCTGTTCGACTCTCTAAGGTACGTCATTTAGCTTCAATTTTTTTTTTTTGAAGTTTGAACCTGCAACCTCCAATGAGTTAGCGTCAAATGAATGGGCTGATCCATTCAAGCTAACCACTTGATATCTTTGATCTATTGTTCCGGGGGGGGGGAGGGCAATTGGTAGACGAGTGAGCGTGAGGTAGGCTGGTGAATGAATCGTGGAAGGGTTTTAATTTGACATTGGTATTTTAGTAATTTACCCATCTTGTCCCATCTCACAATTTTTGTTTCACCTATTTTTGGTGGGACAGAATGCATTTTTGTCCCACTCAGGTCGTGTATGGTCTCAGTCTAATGTCACCCCAAACATGGGGATGACAAGTTTCTATACCGTCCTTGATAATTATGATTGGAACATGAGTCCTGATCAACAACAAAGAGAGCAAAAGAGAGACTAAAAAATGAGCACACAAATGCATGACTTGTATTCTATCAATCTGAATCATCCACCTTCAACAGTTTCTGGGTCGTGACAAAGATGATGGTGTCCGTCGCAGTGCAGTGTCTGGCAAAAAGGTGAGTCCTTGATGCATTAATTTTAATGGTCCAAACATGGTCATACTGTCTATGAACCATGCTAACATGGTTAGCTACACTTGAATAATGCACATCACATCGTCTTTTATTTGTCATTCAATTGGTAGATCTTGTTAAAACTGGACAAGACAAAGGAGGATAAGAAGGCAGAAAATAATCGGAACCAGCTGCTGAGATTCTTGAACGCTAGTTATGACTGATGCTGCGGTCAACGTGATCTACTTTATCTATGAACGATTTTGATACATCGTTCTTCCTGTTTTGGGGTGGGCGAAACTATATCTTTGTCGTTGGCTACAAATTCTTCGTTCTTTTGCAGATTTTTAAATTTCCCACCAGTCCGAAATGGGTTTTTTTCGGTGTTAATCAGAAGTTTTAAACATGTTAGAAGTTTGATTTGGTGGTTGTGTATTTTCATTTGATCTGGTTTAACTACTTTCATGATAAATGACCTCCCATGTGTTTGTTAGAAGCTTGTTTTTGGTATCTGTGACCTCAAAGTCCTGTGTCAATCTATTTTCATGTATGCTTGAAGACAATTTTAAGCATGCTATCCTATTTTGATTGTTATTCATGTATTATGCCATTGTTTGTATAACTTTGATAGTTGTAGAAAAGGGTTTGCGCTACTCTACAGAACGTCTCCAAAGTTACCAGCAACGGAAAAGGTAAATTATGGTGTTCTAAGGGCATCTCCAACTGGCCGGTATAAATGAGCTTCATTTTGTTCCAATCGGCCAACAATTTTTGTAAGTAGATCGTCAATTATGGCGGGGGGCACTGCTCTTGGCCGGCATTTTAGGTTTTACTTCTGAGAAGTGTCTTGTAAACCCATCTTCTTATAGGACACTGTTGTTTACAGAACACGTTTTCAAACAGTGGCGTATATAGTAGTTAATGACACTTTATTTTAAAAGCATTTTACATAACTTGTTAAAACGTCTAAAAGCTTCCTATAAACCTATTGTAACACATTTAGATAAGGTGCTTTTTGGTTTTGTCCTATAAACTTAAAGTCTTATAAAGTATTTTTTTTTACAAGCTACAAGTGTTTATAGAAATAGTCCCTCTAACCTATGGGAATAAAGGAAGGGTCTTTGTATATTCCACTCCTATACCCTATTTGCTTTAGATTTACTGTGTTTATTGAGGGTAAAATATAGACTTAGGGGCCGTTTACCAAATGCTTACCCGGATAAGGGTTTATCAAGTAACAATACCTCCCCGCATGAATATGATAAAGACCAAGAATCTTACCCGGTAAGAGTGAGACAAGGACCAAGAGTCTTACCCGGTAAGTGAAGGCGACGTCTTCTTACCACGGTAAGTGAAGGCGACGTCTTCTTACCACGGTAAGCGCTTACCGGGTAAATTGTTGTATATGATGTTGTTTTGGTGGACTAAAATCTTACCCGGTAAGTAAATAATAGTATTAAATTTTACCCGTAAACACTTATCGGGTAAGTGTTTGGTAAACGATCCCTTAATTCATAAATTCAGAGTATTTTCTATCAAAGTACGATTCAAGCATGACTACTAATACGGACCATTTGGATGAACAAAACAACTTCATAAAGAAATCTATAACCAAACACAATCAATGTGCAGGCAGGCAGCCAACAGCATTACACTTGTCATCGCATGGTCAATCTTGTTAATCGGGAAGGTTCATGTAGTAAATTAATTTGAGACTTAAAAAAGAGAAATTAGTTTAAATGATCAATTCTTTTGTTTAAATTAACCTTCTAATCATTTCTTTTATGGGTTAACCCAAATATCACTACATCTGCAATACTCAGGTCTGCAATAGCTAAAAAAACAAAAAAAAATGTCAAATTCGATTAGTTTACCGTCGCAATTGCTGATCTAATCGTCGCAATTGCATATCTAGCTGTCGTAATTGCATAGTTCTGCTGAATTTTTGATTTTTAATATTGCATTCCTAGATATTGCGGAAGTAGTAACATTTGAGTTAACTTGGGAGATAAATAATTAGAAAGTCAATTTGAATGAAGGAAATGGTCATTTAACTCGAAGACTAATTAAAAAACTATGCATTCATTGATAAATATATACTAATAAATTAGGAAATTGACTTAAATAGCCATTCCACCTATTCAAATTGGTCTTCTAGCCATTTCTCTTTTGGGTTTACCTAAATGTCACTACGTCTACAATATCCACATCCACAATATTATGGACTTGGTTAAAAGACAGAAAAATAATTATCAGATTCAATCCAGGTAAGCAATTGCGACACCCAGGTCTGCAGTTACGACAACCAGGTTTGCACTTACGACAACCAGGTCCACAATGCGACTGCTAAGTTCGCAATTGTGACGGTGCCACTTGCTATCCCAGTGGAATTTAATTTTTTTGTTTTTTTGTCTTTTAGCCAGGTCTGCAATATTACGAATGTGGATACTGTGGACGTAGTTACATTTGAATAAAACTCGGGAAATGAATGACTAAGAGACCAATTTAAATGGATGAAATGTCTATTTGAGTCCATTTCCTTAATTAATTCATCAAAATATGTAAATTGTTCATGAATTATCAATGAATACAGTATTATACATTGATGAATATATTAATAGAATAATATATTCGGTTATCTAAATAAAAATCATTAAGAAGAAATAAGAAGTTCCAACATATATTAAGAAGGGATTCAATTCTAGTTAACATTGGACTTTAAGGGGCCATTTACTAAACACTTACTTGGTAAATGTTTAACGTATAAATTTCCTCATCGGATGAACATGAGAAGGGACAAGAATCTTACCGAGTAAGAGCGAAGAGAAGGATGGAGAGTCTTACCCGGTAAGTGAGGATGAAGACTCTTACCCAGTAAATTGTTGCATTCGATATGCTTTGATGTACTAAAATCTTACGTATCAAAATAAATTATAGTGTTGACTCCTATTGGTAAGCGCTTACCGGGTAAGCATTTGAGTAAACGGCCTCTAAAAGAGGCAGGCAATACAAGCACAAATTATCCTAGAATGTCAAGAGGCTATACAAGTACACATTATTTTAGAATATCGAGTCCTTAGAGTTCGGATACCATATAAGAATATATTGAACCCCGTTAAGAATAGATCACTCTCCAAAAAGAAAGAGAGATATTTCCTGAAAAATGGTAAGGGAACTCCACCAAATGAAAGTCCATGCTATCTATCACATCACTCCCACCAAATACATATCATATACCAATACAAGATGACAAACAAGTGATCTTTCAGGTTGACTAAGGGGTCTTTCACTATACGCTTATCGGGTAAGTGCTTACTATATCACTTTACCTTATCAAATGAACATAAAAAGAATTGAGACTCTTACCTTGTAAGAGTGATGACAAGAAACAAGAGTCTTACCTACTAAGTGAGAGTAATGCCTTTTACCCGTTAAGCGCTTACCAGATAAATTTTTGCATAAGATGCTATTTTAATGGACTAAAATCTTACTTGGTAAGGTAAGTTAGAATGTTGATTTTTACCCGTAAGTGCTTATCCGGTAAACGGCTCCAAAGAACTTACATGAAACGTGCAAGAAAACCCAAAAAGAAACAAGAAAGAAGGATATAGAAGGGCAGGACATATTTGCAACAAGTATGCAGTTTGTCTTTTTATCACATCAGATCTTCCAGCACAACCTCAATCGAGACGTTCCATCTGCAAGCATCACCGATAACATACTCGGGTTATTAGAGACAACAGCTACAAATGAGTCAAATTGCTAAACATTTATTTTATTCAAAGGTTAACCACAAAATTACTGAAGGTTGACCACAAAATTGCAAATGGTTTGTAAAGAACAGGTGTACTAGTGCATTTACCATTCACCTTGAATATGCCTGCCATTGTGCATGGGTCACATATAACAACAGAGGGGGAAGGATCAAAGCTGTTAAAGGCTCGAAGTGCACTTAGGCGCAAAGGGGTCCTGGGACCTACACGCGAGCCACAGGCGTAGGCCTCGGGACTGTGAGGCGCATCTTATATAAAAAAATATTCATATAGATACACACACACAGTGCAACAATCAATAGTACTTCGATAGAGGCATAAAGGAGAAGGGTATTTATAGAGAAAGAGGCTTGAAGCTAAAAGAGCTGGGTATTTAGTATAAGGTTTGACTTAAGTCATATATTTAGTTGCACTTTTTTAAGACGTCTAGAAGATAAGAAGAGGAGAAAACTTATTTAATATTGGGGTTTGACTTGGTATTTAATAACTCTTTATGAGACGCCTAGGCCTACAAGGCGCCTCGGCCAAGGCGTATGGCCTTAGTGAGCCTCGTGATTATGCCTGGCCTCGACAGAAAAAAAGCTCAAGACCTTGAGCCTTATGAGCTTCAGAGCCTAATTAACAACTATGTGAAGGATGTAAAATGTTTATAGGCAACATTACTTTGCTTGCTTATTAATATTGGATTAGTTAAGTGTAGATATATGTCATGGGTTGGGTTCCGATGAGAATGAGAGTTATCATGAGAAGGGTAAGGGATCTCCACCCTTAGATCAATCCTAATTCAAGAGAACCACTAGATCATTTCCCTTCTAAAACGTAATTCATGGGTTGTTTTGAGAGTAAAAGTGATCGAAGTCCAAATCCCTTCTTACACTTTTCAACTTAACTCCTATTCTCACACAATCCTTCGTCTTTGCCAAGGCCTTATTGTGGTTTGTCATAGAAGACCATTACTATTATCAAGGTTATTAAACTTTTCTTTCACTGTGGGTTTGTGGGTGTTGGAGGATGAACAACAGGGTTGATGAGGAGAGCCCAAAGATGAGATAGGAATGGTTTTGGTTCAGGGACTGTTGGTTACAAGTTGAAGAACAAATGGGCAGATAGGGCAAGTTAAGGGATGATATTTGTAATCCACTTGCAGATAGGTACTCAACTAATGATCCTTATCATCTAGAAGCAGTAAAGTTCACAGGCATCCCGAACTCAATGAAGGTGATTGGCCGACACTCTCACTGTTGATCGACGGGCGACTGTTGATCGACGAAACTCTCGGTTGCCATCGTTTTGAAGCAACAAACACACATTAATGAAAGATGCAATAAGTCTACAAGGATGAATTCTGGAAATGATCTTTATTAAAGTATAGATACACACTTTCAAATGTTTGACAACCAATACATATATATAGATTATGAAATGGTGCATTTGAACCATTGTGATGGTTCAAAATTAACTACCAAACCAGTTATGTAACTGCCTTTCAACCTATGATGTGTCACTTGACACATTTTATTAATTACATATTAATTAGTAACATATTCTAATAAAACGTAAATGACATTTAAATTCCAACATTCCCCCCTAAATGTCAACATGTTTTATTCCTTCATGCTTGCTGAGTCTTCGAGCTTCAAATGATGATGACAAAGTCATCTTCTTCTTCAATGCTATCACCAGCCCCTTCTGGTCCATCTGAGTAGTATTCAACAATGCGGTCTTCTTTCTTGCTTTATTCAATACTTTGTGATGTGCATGGTTTGGTTTGATCATTTGTCACTATTCCTGCAGTGTAGTGATCTTCCTTCCATCCAAGTTGATCTTTGCTTTTGGTTACTCCACCATCTAAGCCTTCACTGCCATAATCAATATACATCCTGATTGATCATGATTCATGTTGGTTACTCCACCAACACCTTGTTCTTCTGTACTTGGTAACTTACCAAACCTTTTCATTGCAAAATCAAAATGTTCTTGAGGATGTAGCAAGTATTGTTCAAATAATTTGTTGAATGCTTGATCATAGCATTCTGGAAACCCGAAGCCCATTGCAATGTCCTTCCATATAATGGAGGCAGTCAATCAATATAGGATTGACTTGTAATACCGAACCTATAGGTACAACCTTTCGCTCAATACTAGAATCGAGAATTGAAACAAACCAAACTTCTCCTCAGGAGGATAGATGGGGCAATTCAGGTGAGATCCAACTTTCGATTCATGTCCCGGCTATTCACGGAACGTGAGAAGCAGATGACAAATGAAAGATCTTGTTGTTTCTTCAACAATTTCTGATCTCTAGTGGACCTCTCAGTAGGAACCTTTGCACGCCTCCGTTACCTTTTGGGAGGCCTACGCCCCATAGAAACTGTCTACCTGAGACTGTTCCTTGGCCCGTACGTCCTGAAACAAGGTTAGAATTCTAGCTCTTCCAGAGTGGTATCTCACTGATGGCTCGGACCCCCCGGAAGGAGGCCTTCTTCGCCTTCCACCCACTACAAAAATACAGAGTATCAGCGAGGGAAAATTCCCTCGCAAATCCGTCGCTGAAAGGGCAATCAGTTGCTGATCCATCGCTGATACTCCGTCGGTCAAATAGTCGTAGGTAATGCTATCAGCGACGGATATCAGCGACAGATTTGCGACGGACACTTTCAGCGACGAATCAGCAAGGGAAATGTTTAGCGACGGATCAGCGAGGGATCTGCGACGGAAATATCAGCGACAGATCTGTGATGGAATTTTTAGCGACGGATTTGCGAGGGAATTTCAGCGACGGATTTGCGAGGGAAGTTTCAGCGACGGATCTGCGAGGGAACTTTCAGCGACGGATCTGCGAGGGAACTTTCAGCGACGGATCTGCTAGGGAACTTTCAGCAACGGATCTGCGAGGGAATTTCAAGGACTTTCAGCGATGGATTTTCCCTCGCTAATCCGTCGCTAATTTGTAAAAAATAAAAAAATAAATTTTTCAAAAATGCATAAATCCTGTATTTATTTATAAAAAACCTGAAAATAATAATATATAACAAACCAAATCTGTGAACAAAGTAACCAATTCATACGATTTAAAATATGGATTCATACAATTAAAAATATTCAATTCATACAATTTAATCTTCGAATACATACAATCTAACTATTGGGATGTGGGGGAGGTGGGAAAACGTATCCTGACTGCCGCATAAACGCAGCAAAATGCTCCGATAATGCGGCCTGTTGGGCTAATGCAGCAGCTTGTCTGGCCTGTTCGGCCTCCAAATCTGCCCTATTCTTCCGTTCGGTCTCGAGTTCCTCTTCTACCTTTGACAACTTCTCTCTCAATTCCTTTACCTGTAAATATTCAATATTCTTCGAAATCAGTAATTTGTTCGCAATTTTAGTAATGAGAAAGTTTATAACAATATAACCAACGTACCTCCGCTCTTGACTCGTATGATGACCCGCTATTGCTACATCTACCCGTCATAGCATAAGAGGGATCCTGGGTGGTCCCGAAACCAAATATTCGGCCTTTCCTCCGTC
>NW_020200932.1:79878-81530 GCF_001531365.2 Cynara cardunculus var. scolymus
AGATTAGATACTCACCATCCTGTCTCGATGTTGTGCCGTACTAATCGATCCCCCAGTGTGTCTGGACGACACCCCCTCAAACTCGGTGTTCCGATTGGCCCRATTGATCCTGGATTTCCTTTTCCAAGCCTCGGTATCCCAGACCTGTTAAAAACAGAGCACATATATAAAGCGAAAGGCGGTACACATGGCAGTTCGAAAAGTCACAATAGAGATGCATACCATGTCAATCATCTGTAGCCAAAACCTGTCTGGTATCCATACGGGATGGTGTAATCTAATCCGTGAGAAGTCCTCACCATCCTATTGTTGATCACCAGGATAGGCCTGTGCCACGACCCAATCATGTGCAGAGCTCATCCAGTCAGAGTACCTGTTGTGCATGGCTTTGGTCCATAAATCATGAACCGTGTCATCCAGCTCAGGTTCCCACTGGAACTTAGCCTACACACACAATGTTTGTATAAATGTAAAAACAATAACCTTGTATGTATACTTATATTAAAATGGTACACCAACCCCAAAGCGCTGGAACATCAAGTCACGTGCTTCCTGAGGTACTTCCTTCCATCTATGCCACGGACCAGCAAAGAAAGACCTGAAGATAGTCGTCATCTCTTGGATAACATGGGCATCTTTAAACCTGTATAATTAAACAAATATTTACAACACAAAGACATTCATATTAATTTATTATGTAATACAAAGTCTTATACCACATCTACTTACCTATGGCCTAACAAAGATAGATATCTTCGGTGGCTCGGATGACTCGGTGTCAGCATCTCTATGTTGGGGCCTCTCCCCGACCCCGAACCTGTCGAAGTTGGGGTCGCCATGGACTCTTGCTCATCTAAACCGCAAAAAGCGGTGTCCGAAAACTCTACAATGTCATCGGCGCGGGCAGAATTGCTACCCCTACCAGACATGGGGCTGCCACGACTCCCATGACGGCCTCTACCACGCTCTCGGCGTGACATCTCTTGAAAAAACAAACATTATATTATATCATGAAAAAAGATAATGACAAATCGCGATTATATATGTACAACTGTAAAATAAGCATACAGAAGACAAGCTACTCATCAGAAGAATGATCAGATAACATCGGTTCATCTTCATTATTTGAATCATCTTCATTATTTGAATCATCATCTGTGTCTTCAAATTCTGGTTCATCTTCGCTATCTTCGTTCGATTCGTCGCCACCTTCATCTTCATTTATATTATGGAGTATGTTTACCTCCCCTGTGGCAAGACAAACATCATCGGGCTCATTTCCCAATGAGAACATTGTATGAGTTACCCTTTCGTTGACTTGAAAGAATTGTTCTCCATCCACATGATCATTGTTTTCAACATCATTAATCATGTCGGACACTTCATATATGCCACGAGCCTTTGTCTTGACAACTGCCCACCAATCTTTCAAATCCTTTGTCATCGACGGATATGAAGTATAATAGACTTGTTCTACCTGTGATGCTAGAACGAACGGGTCGTTGGATCCAAGTCTAGACTTATATTTGATATCTACCAAATTGTGTTTAGGGTCAACTCTAACCCCCGAGGCAGTATCAAACCAAGTGCATTTGAACATGACAACCACCTGTCGCACTGAGCCATAATACTCCACCTCTATAACTTCATCT
>NW_020200932.1:84565-86436 GCF_001531365.2 Cynara cardunculus var. scolymus
AGATCAGCGAGGGATCAGCGAGGGAATTGTCATATTTTCATGATTTTCATGATTTTTATGTGTTACATGTACACATTTTTATATTTAGGTAGAGTATGTATAAATGTGCATTTGTTATAAGTATATATGTCCGACAGCCCGTGTTATATACATATGTTTACACGACGTTGTATGTGTTATATGTATATATATATACCCGTCGGTCAATGCTATATACATATATATACACAATGTGTACGTGTACTGGTTGGTAACCACGATTGGATCGATGTATATATGTTTAAAAATATGTGTATATGTGAATGTATAGATAGTGGGTGTGTGTGTGTGTGTTATATGCGGATTTATTCGGCTTTATTGTGTCTTAATCCATTTACCGGGTTATTTTGAGTTTATCGGACCTTAATGAACTTTATTCAGTTTTATTTGACTTTATTCGGTTTAATGGGCCTTAATCCAGTAGGCCCAATAAAACCGAATAAAGCCCATTAGGCCCAACATCTATATATATCGCGGTTAGCAACAACAACATATGTATATATATATACACACACACACACACACACACAAAACACATATACATGCATACATACGACATCAACACATATGAAAAGTCCAGATTACATACGAATCTTGAAGTAATCTTCATCAAATCTCAAGAACAAAGATGAATACAAGAAAGATTGGAGAGAGAGAATTACTTTGCTGTCAAATCACCTTTTTTCTGATTAATGATGTAATCAATGTGTAATTACAATTACAAAGGAAAGACTATTTATACTAAGGAAAATAAAGCTAAACTAATTACAATAAAGCTAAGTAAATGGAGAAACTTGAATACAACATTTTAGCTCTAATCTTGAACCCAACAACATAAAAATGAGAAAATAAGAAAAATAGAAAAATCCCTCGCTGATCCCTCGCAGATCAGCGAGAATCTGCGAGGGAATGTGAATTTTGTCAATTCCCTCGCTGATCCATCGCAGATCAGCGAGGGATCAGCGAGAGAATCTGAATTTTGTCATTTCCCTCGCTGATCCCTCGCTGATCTGTCGAGGGAACTTGCAGAAGAAATGTCCCTCGCAAATCAGCGAGGGATCAGCGAGGGAAATGCCAAAAAACTCATTCCCTCGCTGATCCCTCGCTGATCTGCGAGGGATCAGCGAGGGAATTTGATTTTTTGCCATTTCCCTCGCTGATCCCTCGCTGATCTGTGAGGGATCAGCGAGGGAATTGTCCTATTTTCTTGATTTTCTTGAATTTTATGTGTTATATTTTTATATTTAGATATCGTATGTATATATGCATGTGTTATAAGTATATATACCCGTTAGCCCGTGTTATATACATATGTTTACCCGACGTTGTATGTGTTATATGTATATATATACCCGTCGGTCAATGTTATATACACATATATACACGATGTGTACTGGTTGCTAACCACGATTGGACAAATGAATATATGTTTAAAGGTATGTGTATATGTGAATGTATAGACAGTGTGTGTGTGTGTGTGTTTGTTATATGCAGATTTATATGGTTTTATTGGCCTTAACCTATTTAACTAGGCTTTGTTCGGTTTTATTGGGCCTTAATCTATTTACTGGGCTTCATTGAGTTTATCGGGCCTTAATAAACTTTATTTAGTTTTATTTGACTTTATTTGGTTTATTGGGCCTTAATGGGTTTTATTCGGTTTTATTGGGCTTAATCAACTTTATTAATTAATTTTTGCAATAATCTAATAAATAATTATTAATAAATAATTTATAAGTAATTAAATTAGTAGTTATAAAATTAAAAAAATGGAAAAAATAATTTTCCCTCACGACGGGTATATATACTTATAACACATGCACATATCGCGG